>NC_090831.1:121622417-121925869 GCF_028021215.1 Eschrichtius robustus | reverse complement strand
CAACGAACCTGCAAATTTTTACATTGGTCTTGTCCGTCGTACCTAAACTGATGGTTTTGTTTGTTTCTGGCCACTTGCTTTTCTAA
Source organism: Eschrichtius robustus (assembly GCF_028021215.1). Classification (NCBI taxonomy): domain Eukaryota; kingdom Metazoa; phylum Chordata; class Mammalia; order Artiodactyla; family Eschrichtiidae; genus Eschrichtius; species Eschrichtius robustus. The sequence goes on along the minus strand of NC_090831.1, from coordinate 121,925,783 downwards.
AACTTTTTAATTTGGCTTTAATGGAGACTACTTTCTGTCCCTACCTACTTAAAAGTGTAGTTAGTATTTAATTGGACCATGTTACTACAATAACAGGTATGACTTGCATAAACATACCTGGGGAAGAACACCTAACTCCTACACAGCATGTGGGAGGGTACAAGGGGTGAAAGATGGTAGCCTACTAGCTCCAGCTCTTCATCCACCAGGCTATGGGATCATTCTCTATATTTTACAAAGTGAATGGTGTCTATTAATCCATAAGGTTGCTTTAAGGGGAGGGCAGTTAAATGAGTTCTTAGAGTTCATTCAAAATTTTGCAATATAGCTAAGAAATTGACAAAAGCAATTATCTTAAGAAGAAAATATTTGTTAAGGCAGATGTTTTAAATATATTCTTTAATTACTTGCTTTTGTTTTTATTTTTCAGGTAATCTAATATCAAAAACAAGAAACGAAAGTTAATGACTCATTTAAATCTCTCTGTAGTTGATTTAGCTACATGTTAAAATTATTTATCTTTTTCCTTCCTGCTTATCTTCAAACACATAATTATTGTCTGACATTACTTTTATGCACCGGGCCCTCCTTGGGATTTAAATGTCAAAGCACAGCTATGTGCCACACCAAAAGTAAATACAGTTTTCTTTTGTCCTAATACATGCAATACATCAAAGAAGAATAAGGCTGCTGTTGAATCTTAAAACAGTTAATTCAGCTTTTTTTTTTTTTTCCTTTTCTCCTAGGAGAGTTATCTCCTCTGGCATTTCACTACTGTATTTTCTCATTAAAAATAAGTTTTGTCATTCTTTCCTGTTGATTAGAAGGGGGTGCTGGGAGTGCTATAAGCAGACAAGAGAAAGAATCACGCTGAAGGCAGTGGAATTCCAGAGCTGCTTATATCACTTTGGAATTGATGCAAAAAGAAAGGAGCCAAGTGCCTCCAAAAGACTGCCCTCTTAGTCATATAAAGAGAACACGTGAAGGACCATTAAAGCACGGCTGACCTTTCCCAGCAAACTAAAGAAGGCTCTTGACTTCTCTGGCCTTGACATCCTCTGAGGGTAGAGCTCAGAAGGTGAGGAGGGAATTTGCACCAATCTGGCATCTTGCTGTGGTGCTGCCCCACGGGAAGAGGATTCTGATTTCTAACAGAAGCAGATTTCCAGTGCAAGAAGTCCATGGGCCCAGCGGCCCCAGCATCCTGCCACCCCTATCTCCTTTAGTAGCGCTTCTGAACGCTTCAGAGAGGAAGACTCCAGGAATGTGTCCAGTGAGAGCCGTGTGGCTGACAGGGTTGTGGTGCTCCGGCCGGGTGTCAGGCCTGAGCCTCTGAGGTGGGAGAGCTGAGTTCCGGACACTGGCCCACCAGAGACCTCCCGGCCCGACGTAATATCAATCAGCAAGAGCTCTCCCAGAGATCTCCGTCTCAATGCTAAGACGCAGCTCCACTCAATGACCAGCAAGCTCCAGTGCTGGACGCCCCATGCCAAACAGCTAGCAAGACAGGAACACAAACCCACCCATTAGTAGAGAGGCTGCCTAAAATCATAGTAAGTTCACAGACACCCCAAAACACACCACTGGACTCGGTCCTGCCGACCAGAAAGACAAGATCCAGCCTCATCCACCAGAACACAGGCACCAGTCCCCTCCACCAGGAAGGCCACACAACCCACTGAACCAACCTTACCCACTGGGGGCAGACACCAAAAACAATGGGAACTAGACCTGCAGCCTGCGAAAAGGAGACCCCAAACACAATAGCTTAAGCAAAATGAGAAGACAGAGAAATACGCAGCTGATGAAGGAGCAAGGTAAAAACCCACCAGACCAAACAAATGAAGAGGAAATAGGCAGTCTACCTGAAAAAGAATTCAGAGTGATGACAGTTAAAAACGATCCAAAATCATGGAAATAGAATGGATAAAATACAAGAAATGCTTAACAAGGACCCAGAAGAAATAATGAGCAAACAAACAATGATGAACAACACAATAAATGAAATTAAAAATTCTCTAGAAGGAATCAATACAGAATAACTGAGGCAGAAGAAAGGATAAGTGACCTGGAAGACAAAATAGTGGAAATAACTACCGCAGAGCAGAATAAAGAAAAAAGAATGAAGAGAATTGAGGACAGTCTCAGAGACCTCTGGGACAATATTAAACGCACCAACATTCGAATTATAGGGGTCCCAGAAGAAGAAAAGAAAAAGAAAGGGACTGAGAAAATATTTGCAGAGATTATAGTTGAAAACTTCCCTAATATGGGAAAGGAAATAGTCAACCAAATCCAGGAATCACAGAGAGTCCCATACAGGATAAATCCGAGGAGAAACACGCCAAGACACATATTAATCAAACTATCAAAAATTAAATACAAAGAAAAAATATTAAAAGCAGCAAGGGAGAAGCAACAAATAACATACAAGGGGATCCCCATAAGGTTCACAGCTGACCTTTCAGCAGAAACTCTGCAAGCCAGAAGGGAGTAGCAGGACATATTTAAAGTGATGAAAGGGAAAAACCTACAACCAAGATTACTCTACCCAGCAAGGATCTCATTCAGATTTGATGGAGAAATTAAAACCTTTACAGACAAGCAGAAGCTAAGAGAATTCAGCACCACCAAACCAGCTCTACAACAAATGCTAAAGGAACTTCTCTAGGCAGGAGACACAAGAGAAGGAAAAGACCTACAATAACAAACCCAAAACAATTAAGAAAAAAGGTAATAGGAACATACATATTGATAGTTACCTTAAATGTAAATGGATTAAATGCTCCAATCAAAAGACACAGACTGGCTGAATGGATACAAAAACAAGGCCCATATATATGCTGTCTACAAGAGACCCACTTCAGACCTAGGGACACATACAGACTGAAAGTGAGGGAATGGAAAAAGATATTCCATGCAAACGGAAATCAAAAGAAAGCTGGAGTAGCAATTCTCATATCAGACAGAATAGACTTTAAAATAAAGACTATTACAAGAGACAAAGAAGGACACTACATAATGATCAAGGGATCAATCCAGCAAAAAGATATAACAATCATAAATATTTAACCACCCAACATAGGAGCACCTCAATGCATAAGGCAAATGCTAACAGCCATAAAAGGGGAAATCGACAGTAACACAATCATAGTAGGGGATTTTAACACCCCACTTTCACCAATGGACAGATCTTCCAAAATGAAAATAAATAAGAAAACACAAGCTTTAAATGACACATTAAACAAGATGGACATAACTGATATTTATACAACAGTCCATCCAAAAACAACAGAATACACTTTCTTCACAAATGCTCACGGAACATTCTCCAGGATAGATCATATCTTGGGCCACAAATCAAGCCTTGGTAAATTTAAGAAAATTGAAATCATATCAAATATCTTTTCCAACCACAACACTATGAGACTAGATATCAACTATAGGAAAAACACTGGAAAAATACAAACACATGGAGGCTAAACAATACACTACTAAATAACCAAGAGATGACTGAAGGAATCAAAGAGGAAATCAAAAAATACCTAGAAATAAATGACAAAGGAAACACGACAACCCAAAACCTATGGGATGCAGCAAAAGCAGTTCTAAGACAGAAGTTTATAGCAATACAATCCTACCACAAGAAACAAGAAAAATCTCAAATAAACAACCGTAACCTTACACCTAAAGCAAATAGAGAAAGAAGAACAAAAAAAAAAAAAAAAAACCCAAAGTTAGCACAAGGAAAGAAATCATAAAGATCAGATCAGAAATAAATGAAAAAGAAATGAAGGAAATGATAGCAAAGGTCAATAAAACTAAAGGCTGGTTCTTTGAGAAGATAAACAAAATTGATAAACCATTAGCCAGACTCATCAAGAAAAAAAGGGAGAAGACTCAAATCAACAGAATTAGAAATGAAAATGGAGAAGTAACAACTGACACTGCAGGAATACAAAGGATCATGAGAGATTACTACAAGCAACTCTATGCCAATAAAATAGACAATCTAGAAGAAATGAACAAACTCTTAGAAAAGCACAACCTTCCGAGACTGAACCAGGAAGAAATAGAAAATATAAACAGACCAATCACAAGCACTGAAATTGAAACTGTGATTAAAAATCTCCCAACAAACAAAAGCCCAGAACCAGATGGATTCACAGGCACATTCTGTCAAACATTTAAAGAAGATCTAACACCTATCCTTCTCAAACTCTTCCAAAATATAGCAGAGGGAGGAACAGTCCCAATCTCATTCTATGAGGCCACCATCACTCTGATACCAAAACCAGAAAAAGTGGTCACAAAGAAAGAAAACTACAGGCCAATATCACTGATGAACATAGATGCAAAAATCCTCACAAAATACTAGCAAACAAAATTCAGCAGCACATTAAAAGGATCACACACCATGATCAAGTGTGGTTTATCCCAGGAATGCAAGGATTCTTCAATATACGCAAATCAATCAATGTGATACAACATATTAACAAATTGAAGCATAAAAACCACATGATCACCTCAGTAGATTCAGAAAGAGCTTTTGACAAAATTCAACACCCATTTATGATAAAAACTCTCCAGAAAGTAGGCATAGCGGGAACTTACCTCCACATAATAAAGGCCGTATATGACAAACCCACAGCCAACGTCATTCTCAATGGTGAAAAACTGAAAACATTTCCACTAAGATCAGGAACAAGACAAAGTTGTCCACTCTCCCCACTATTATGCAACATAGTTTTGGAAGTTTTAGCCACAGCAAACAGAGAAGAAAAGAAATAAAAGGAACCCAAATTGGAAAACAAGAAGTAAAGCTGTCCCTGTTTGCAGATGACATGATACTATACACAGAGAATCCTAAAAATACTACCAGAAAACTACTAGAGCTAGTCAATGAATTTGCTAAAATAGCAGGATACAAAATTAATGCACAGAAATCTCTTGCATTCCTATACACTAACGATAAAAAATCTGAAAGAGAAATTAAGGAGACACTCATATTTACCATTGAGTGTAAATAAACCTACCAAAGGAGACAAAAACCTGTATGCAGAAAACTAAAAGACACTGATGAAAGAAATTAAAGGAATAAACCTACCAAAGGAGACAAAAACCTGTATGCAGAAAACTATAAGACACTGATGAAAGAAATTAAAGATGATAAAAACAGATGGCGAAATATACCATGTTCTTGGGTTGGAAGAATCAACATTGTGAAAATGACCATACTACCCAAAACAACCTACAGATTCAATGCAATCCCTATCGAACTATCAATGGCATTTTTCACAGAACTGGAACAAAAAATTGCACAATTTGTAATGGAAACACAAAAGACCCCGAATAGCCAAAGCAGTCTTGAGAAAGAAAAATGGAGCTGGAGGAATCAGGCTCCCTGACTTCAGACTATACTGCAAAGCTACAGTAATCAAGACAGTATGGAACTGGAATAAAAACAGAAATGTAGATCAATGGAACAGGACAGAAAGCCCACAAATAAACCCACACACCTATGGTTAACTAATCTATGACAAAGGAGGCAAGAATATACAATGGAGAAAAGACAGCCTCTTCAATAAGTGGTGCTGGGAAAACTGGACAGCTACACGTAAAAGAAGGAAATTAGAACAGCCCCTAACACCCTACACAAAAATAAACTCAAAAGGGATTAAAGACCTAAATATAAGGCCAGACACTATAAAACTCTTAGAGGAAAACACAGGCAGAACACTCTATGACATAAATCATAGCAAGATCCTTTCTGACCCACCTCTTAGAGAAATGGAAATAAAAACAATAATAAACAAATGGGACCTAATGAAACTTAAAAGCTTTTGCACAGCAAAGGAAACCATAAACAAGACCAAAAGACAACCCTCAGAATGGGAGAAACTATTTGCAAATTAAGCAACTGACAAAGGATTAATCTCCAGAGTACACAAGCAGCTCATGCAGCTCAATACCAAAAAAACAAACAACCCATCCCAAAATGGGTAGAAGACCTAAGTAGACATTTCTCCAAAGAAGATATACAGATTGCCAACAAACACATGAAAGGATGCTCAACATCGCTAATCATTAGAGAAATGCAAATCAAAACTACAATGAGGTATCACCTCACACGGGTCAGAATGGTCATCATCAAAAGCTCTAGACACAATAAATGCCAGAGAGGGTGTGGAGAAAAGGGAATCTTCTTACACTTTTGGTGGGGATGTAAATTGATACAGCCACTATGGAGAACAGTATGGGGGTTCCTTAAAAAACTAAAAAGTGAAATACCATATGACCCAGCAATCTTACTACTGGGCATATACCCTGAGAACACCATAATTCAAAAAGAGACATTTACCACAATGTTCATTGCAGCTCTATTTACAATAGCCAGGACATGGAAGCAACCTAAGTGTCCATCGACAGATGAATGGAAGAAGATGTGGCACATATATACAATGGAATATTACTCAGCCATAAAAAGAAACAAAACTGAGTTATTTGTAGTGAGGTGGATGTACCTAGAGTCTGTCATACAGAGTGAAGCTAGTCAGAAAGAGAAAAACAAATACCATATGCTAACACATATATATGGAATCTAAAAAAATAAAAAGGTTCTGAAGAACCTAGGGGCAGGACAGTAATAAAGATGCAGACACAGAGAAAGGACGTGAGGCCACGGGGAGAAGGGAGCATTAATTGGGAAGAAGTGAGAGAGTGACCCCGAATAGCCAAAGCAGTCTTGAGGGAAAAAAACAGAGCTGGAGGAATCAGACTCCCTGACTTCAGACTATACTACATAGCTACAGTAATCAAGACAATATGGTACTGGCACAAAAACAGAAATATAGATCAATGGAACAGGATAGAAAGCCCAGAGATAAAACCACACACCTATGGTCAACTAATCTATGACAAAGGAGGCAAGGGTATACAATGGAGGAAAGACAGTCTCTTCAGTAAGTGGTGCTGGGAAAACTGGACAGCTACATGTAAAAGAAGGAAATCAGAACACTCCTTAACACCATACACAAAAGTAAACTCAAAATGGATTAGAGACCTAAATGTAAGACCGGACACTATAAAACTCTTAGAGGAAAACACAGGAAGAACACTCTTTGACATAAATCACAGTAAGATCTTTTTTGATCCACCTCCTAGAGTAATGGAAATAAAAACAAAAATAAACAAATGGGACCTAATGAAACTTCAAAGCTTTTGCAAAGCAAAGGAAACTACAAACAAGACAAAAAGACAACCCTCAGAATGGGAGAAAATATTTGCAAATGAATCAACGGACAAAGGATTAATCTCCAAAATATATAAACAGCTCATGCAGCTCAATATTAAAAAAACAAACAACCCAATACAAAAATGGGCAGAAGACCTAAACAGACATTTCTCCAAAGAAGACATACAGATGGCCAAGAAGCACATGAAAAGCTGCTCAACATCACTAATTATTAAAGAAATGCAAATCAAAACTACAATGAGGTATCACCTCACACCAGTTAGAATGGGCATCATCAGAAAATCTACAAACAACAAATGCTGGAGAGTGTGTGGAGAAAAGGGAACCCTCTTGCACTGTTGTTGGGAATGTAAATTGATACAGCCACTATGGAGAACAGTATGGAGATTCCTTAAAATACTAAAAATAGAATTACTATATGACCCAGCAACCCCACCACTGGGCATATATCCAGAGAAAACCATTAATTCAAAAGACCCCAATGTTCACTGCAGCACTATTTACAATAGCCAGGTCATGGAAGCAACCTAAATGCCCATCGACAGACGAATGGATAAAGAAGATGTGGTACATATATACAATGGAGTATTACTCAGCCATAAAAAGGAATGAAATTTGGTCATTTGCACAGATGTGGATGGATCTAGAGACTGCCATACAGAGTGAAGTAAGTCAGAAAGAGAAAAACAAATATCGTATATTAATGCATATATGTGGAACCTAGAAAAATGGTACAGATGAACCGGTTTGCAGGGCAGAAATAGAGACACAGATGTAGAGAACAAACGTATGGACACCAAGGGGGTAAAGTGGCAGGGAGTGGGGGTGGTGGGATGAATTGGGAGGTTGGGATTGACATGTATACACTAATATGTATAAAATAGATAAATAATAAGAACCTGCTGTATAAAAAGTAAATAAAATAAAATTCAAAAATTCAAAGAAAAAAAAAGTGAGAGAGTGGCATGGACATATATACACTACCAAATGTAAAATAGACAGCTAGTGGGAAGCAGCTGCATAGCACAGGGAGATCAGCTCAGTGCACTGTGACGACCTAGAGGGGTGGGATAGGGAGGGTCAGAGGGAGATGCAAGAGGGAGGGGATATGGGGATATATGTATACGTATAGCTGATTCACTTTGTTATACACCAGAAACTAACACAACAATGTAAAGCAATTATACTCCAATAAAGATGTTAAAAAAAAATAAGTTTTGTCACTCTAGTACTTTACTTGTACTTAAAAATGAAACCACTTGAAATCACTTCAGAGAGACAACTGACTTGAACATGGGTTCACCTGGGTGTGTGATACTTTTACGTCACTGAGCTTATGTTTTTTTTGCTAAGATATGACTATGGTTTAAATGTTTACGTATCAACAGGATACTCCTCTCTGGATGCTTCTATAGGAAACCCAATGGCTCTGGCAATGGAGTTAAAGACTAAAGGGGAGTCTGGGTTTAGCTTGGAAGGCCAAGAAAATTTATACAGAGATCCATGCTTCTAACACCAGAAATGAATCAGATCTAGCATGAGGAAACAGGGCTTTCCAGAAATCTACTAATAAATAATTTGATTAAGCTCAAAGAAGGAAAGAACACAGCCATTTGCAATATAAAATGGATGGAATCCCAGATGGGGAGTCAACTGAGATAAGGTGAAGAGACAAAGTAAACATACCAAGAATAAAGAATCACGATATGAACTGTCATATATGAAAATTAAAACTGAATTATGTAACTAGTCTTTTTTTGTTTTTTATTTTGAGCTAGAGATCTGGTTTTAGGACCTTGAATACCTTCTATCCTAAGGGTGTTTTTGAAGGGTGTTTCCCAAAAAGAAATCTAGCTTCATGCCTGGAAAATTGCTTGCTGGCTCCAGTTCTCAGGGAATGAGTTCCAGCTGACCTGTTCTTTGCTCCTTTGAAGTCTGATGGGATCCGAGCCACAATGAAGTCAGAATTGAACAGGCGTGAAGTTCTGAATAATCTGAAGTTTATCTGAGGGACTTTCTGCCTCCCTTACCACTTTTGCGTAATTATCATGAAGTGAAAGTAAGATATTCCCGGAAACCTACAGTTTTGTAACGAGAGTCTAATGATAGAAGACAAAATGTTTCCCAGTGTAAAAGAAGCACTAGCACAGTTTGACACCAGCCTAAGTGACCACATGAACATTTGTAAAGAAGAATGGAAGGAACCGTCAGCCTGCAAATCTATGAAAAGGTGCCAGAGCCACAGGGTGGCAATTTGCAGGTAGTAATATCCAGGTGAAAGAGAAAGGAAATCTGGCATAAATACCATAAATATTTCATAATATTTCACTGCAGAAATACCCATGTTTGTGAGAAAAGCCTTCCTTTCCCTATAGCGGAAATAATTTTTAGATATTTCAAGTCAAAGTTTTGATTTTATTTATTTTTCTTGTTCAGTGGATCAGCGACATGTTTCACAAGGAGTGGGGGCTGGGAGAGTTCACCTCTGGACCCTGGACTGGAACACAAAGTTAGTAGACATGCAGATTCAATTTTGGGAAGATGGTCTAAAGCCCTGGGGCTCTGGGGTTGAAAGAGGTCTGTCTTTGAGAACAAAGGAGAGGAACATAGTATTAGCACAGCATAAGGTCTGATCAACGACCCTCCCTCCACTACCTCAGCATTAAAGCTCCAGGAAGAAATGTTCACTGAGTGATCTTTAGTAAGTGTTTATTGACTGAATGAATCTCAACAGAGACTTATAAATCCTCTGGCAGTGGTGGCTTGTGCCTTGCTTTCCGCCTTTGGGAATCTGATTTATAAGAGGCCCCATGTCAGCCTGAGGTGTACAGAGTAAAGACAGAGCATGATATGCTGAGCCAGAGCGGGGCCTAAGATAGTTATCCCCACTCCCCACTCCCACTCAGCTTGTACACAGTTCGCAAGAGATCTCAAATTCACTGTGTGTCCCTATGGGGGTCTATACAAGTGCTTGGATGGCTGGTAGACCAGAAAGGGAACTTAGGAGAAGATCAGTGCCCAGAAGGTACATGGATCTTGAGTGAGCAACCACTGTGGTTTACCCAGAACTGCGGGGTTTCTCCAGGTAAAAGGTTCTCAATCCCAAAAGCAAGACAGTCCTTGACAAACTGGGACAGGTTACCTTCTTACCCAAATCCCAAAACGTGAGCCCAGCAGGAGCCAAGGCTTATCCCACAGCCAGGAGGAAGAACTGCCAGAGCAGTGGGGAGCCCAGAAGGAACCTGAGTAGAGCAGAAGCCAGTCCTCTGATGATGTTACATAGCTAGCTGGGCCTGACCCAAGGGCTATGCCGGAGAAGTCAGGGAGGACACTGAAAATGGGACAGGAGCCCCGAATGGGAGCTTGACCTTTGACTAAGTTTGAATCCCATATTGACTTATATATGTAGTTATTAGACCCGAAGGTATGTGCTCCAATATTTATTTTTTGCTGCTACTGACTGGAAATGGGAGCTTATGAACAAATGAAGATCAATTTTAGAAAAAAAATGTTACATGTATTCTTCATCTCAGGCCTGTAAATCTTAAACTTGCTTTTATAAGAAGTCATGACCTCCTTCTGAATTGTTAGTATTAATGTATTCATTGTTCACCTTTCCAGCAGAGTTAGCTTAGTTTTGAAGTACCTCACACTGTATCTATCCAACCCTCATTTAAGTGCTCTTATAAAAAATCTTACACTTTCCTTTCAAGGAAAAAAAAAAAAATCGAACAAACTGGGTAAGTGTTCTTGAAAAGAAAGCATTGAATTAAAAAACAAAAACTAGGTCTGTGATCATGCATTTCCATCCAAAAATAAAAATGAAGACTTAATTACTAACTCAGAAATAGGATCCAGTCTCTTCGCGGTTTCTCAAGGGGAATTTTGTGGGCTGTACTTAAGCTGGGATGTCTACTCTTCCTTTTCCGCTTTCTGTGCTATCCAGAACGTTTACTGGTTTTGTTTCTTAATATATTTACAAGGGAGGTTATAGAAAAGGTATAGAAGATTCTAATTCTAATGAACTACTTTTACCAGGTTTTCTACCAGATGCTGACTAACGATATGAATTTGCTTTGGCCTCTAAACAGCCATTTAGTCCCCAGGTTCCAATCTCTAGGGGACATCACTGGCATGCAACTTAATATATCCTAAAATAAATTTATCATCTTTTCTTTCAAAGCCATTTCCATAATCAGGAATTTGTTGTTCTGTGTTCTAGTAAAAAGATGGTATTGGTTTATTTTAGACATGGAGGATGAAAAAAGGACAGATGCTTTCAGCTCCAAGAAAAATAATATTTGACTCACAGTGACTTAAATAAACAAGGACTGCTTTTTTTCCTCACACAAAAAGGAGTGAAGGTGGTTGCTGACTGTGGTTCACTGGCGCTCTGGTTTTCTTGGTCATACAGCTGCAGGCATGGTGTCTGCATTTGAACAAGGACAGTGGAAAGTAACAGGGGACCTCTGTATCAGAAAAATAAAAGTTTTCTCAGAACACCTTAGCTGACTTCTGCGTACCTCTCATTAGCCAGGACTGTGCCACATCATCACTGCGGATGACAAAGAAAAAAAAAATCTCTCCCTGGCAGGTAATCTACAAGGGTGATTTTAGGATTGATATAAGTCACAGAGAGCAAAACGGACTTCACTGTTACTCACAAAACAGAAAAAAGATTGCCAAACCAGTCATGAACACCACTTACTTCAGCTCAAAATATTTTAACACCAGCTTCTCCATTCCATGTGACGTGAACCAGAATCACAGACAAACAAGCAAGAGCTCTGCAGGGATTCACAAGTTCCACCCTCTGGTGCAGCAACTCTCCTAGTTTATAAATTATGACCAGTACCTGCCAAGACCCTCCCAGGACTCACTCAGACCCCCGGTACCCTTTCCTCACTCCCTTCCTCTCCCCCACCTCCCTCTGAGAAGACCCTTGGTTCTCTTTTGGTTCCCACTTGCAGGAGGAAGTAAATAAACCTAACTTTAGCTATAGGAGTGTTTTTGCAGGCTTTTTGCCTCTCAGATTTTCACACCCAGAAAGAGGATAGAGAGAAGTGGGTTGAGGACAGGAGTTGAGTCTGGTGCCTGAAGATGTCTGCCACAGAGAACCAACAATGTGAGGGCACAAAGGAGCAGATAAAAAATGGTACTCATGCAAGGAGAAACAAGGAGATTATCTGCTAGATATCTTACTGTTTACGGAGAATATTCTAGCAACTGAGGGTTTGATGAAGTCCTCCTCCCTAAGAGCAGGGTCTCACTCGAAGGGTAAGGCTACAGGCTCCTGACATTGGAAGAGGCTTCCTGCCCACTATTCACCCTCTCCCTTTCCAGTCCAGTTCTTCTGCTGTTTATGAAATACAGCTGAAGAAACCAGAGGTCTTCCAATAGATAAGCACGACGATTTTGTCAGACACAACACCTCATTGTTTAATCTGCAGATGTGTGCTTGTAAGATACATGTATCCAACTGCCTTCTTGAAATGTCCACTTAGATGCCCAAAAGACCTTTCAACTCATGCCCAACAGTGAATTCCTGATTTTTTCTTCCACCCCATGACTGATCTTCTCCACCACTAGCCTTCCCACTGGAGGACATGGTAACTCCTTCCTTCCAGCTGCTGTTACCAAATCATTTCGGTTTATCCTTGTATCTTCTCTTCCTCTCATGCCTCGAAACCAATTCATTAAGAAACCCTACTGACCAACCCTTATCAGTATTCAGAACTGACCACATGACACTACCTCTTGTGCTAACAGCACCCCAGTCTTAGTCCACCAGCATCTCTCACCTGGATTACTATGACAGGCTCCCAGCTTCTACCTTTCCTCCTCCCACAGCCAGAGTTATCCTTTAAAAATGTAAGCTAAAGCATGCCACTGCTCTACTCAGAAACCTGCAATGACTCCCCAGTTCTCTCAGAATAAAAGCCAAATCCTTACCGTTACCTACAGGTCTCCAGGACCTGGCCTCCAGGATTGTTCTGGCCTCCTCTTATACGGCTCTGCTCCTCGTCCTTCCAAACTTGCCACCCTGGCCCCTTGCTAACCCTAGATGATACCAGGCAGCCTTGCTGCATTGACTATTCTCTCAGCCTGCAATGGTCTTTCCCCAAACTGGTGAATTCTATTACTCTTTCAGGTCTTGAACTAATAATTGAGGCTAACTCTGACCAACCTATTTAAACAGCAACTCAACACCAATCTGTTGAAATGCCAGTCCTCCTTGATTTGCTCAACTTTTTTTCTTTCTTTTTTTATAGCACTTATTCCTTCTAACTTACTATAATATTTATTTATCACGTCTGTGCTTCCTCCCCTTCCCCCAGAATGTGAGCTTCACAAGTGCAAGGATCTCTGTCTGTGTTGTTCAATGATTTATCCTAAGTGCCTAGAACAGTGTCTGGCACCATGGATGCACTCAGAAAATACTACTGAACAAATAATTCTATAGCTTGGCATGCTTGCTCTTTCCTTGATTCAATGCTGTGTTCAGAAAGCAAACAAATAAACAAAACAAGGCACATGTAAATCCACACCCAAAAAAAGAAAAAGAAGTTCAACTCATAGGATATTTCAGTATGACACACAGCAAAACTCCTTTAGAATCATCTTCCCAAACTATTTCCCTAAGTTCTACTCATAAATCATTGCAGCTGCTCCTATAATCTCTAAACATTTTATAAAAATCATGTCTGTGATTTCTATTTTTTTACCCTATATTTTCATTTACGCTTTTTTAATTTTTTCAAAAATAGCTCTCAAATCAATCAAGCTGAAATTTGAAAGGATAAAAGTAAGAAAGAGACAGTGTAGGCTTGCTTAGGGAGAATTTAGGTAGTCTGAAAATAAAATGGTAGAGATCAGGCAGTTGCAAAGTTTCAGTCAGTGAGGGGGGAAAAGATCAAACCAGAGAAGAGCCAGGGATGTATCATTAAAATGTTATCTGATGGGTCACAGCTATGTGAGGACAGGGTAACGTCACTGGTACTCTCATATGCAAAGACACAGATTAAGGGTGAGCTCATCAATGAGCCCCTCAACGGTTTGAATAAGGTGAATACAGCCCTGTATCATACATGCAAAAACACAGCACTTCACAGATTAAGATTTTGAACTGGGCACGTTTTGGGTGAATAAAGGAATCTGCTATTTCACACATTGGTAATTAATGTGCAGAAATCACTGCCCTGGTGATCATTTCAAAATATATGTAAATATCAAATCATTACATTGCACACCTGAAACGAATATAATGTTATATGTCAATTATACCTAAAAAAAGAAGTCATTGTCCTCAAAAAGTAAGACAAGCAGAAAACGTATTCAATAGTGGATTTAGGAAATCTGTGATGCATCAGAGGTGACTACTTCCCTGTAGCCACTCTTCCCGGTTATCACCCTGGAGGATAAGAAAGACATATTCCTTGTTCTGTCAGCTACAGGATACTTGGCAACATAGACAGTTGCATGATGCCATTTTGGCAAAAAACTATTTTGTATGTTTCTCTACATGCCTAAAATTGAAATTTGCATCCCCTATTCTGCATCGTCTCTTGTGTTGTTCTCCTTACCAGGAGTGCCTGGTTCGTTTACCAAAATCTTCTGTTCTCTTCATTTACCAAAATCTTCTTCTGGAGATATTTTAACTCCTAATCTTGCCATGGGGGTAAAACAGTAAAATCTCAACACCTCACCCACACTTCTTTGGTAGCAAACAATTTAAATTTAATGCCCAGAAAACATGCTGTTTGAAGTGAAATAGCAGCATCACCATAAAATCTAGCAGTTTACGAAAGCTGGATGAACTAACTTGGGTATTGACAGAAATTATTGTATCATTAAAGTTACTGACATGGAAAATGAACAAGGTACTAAAATGACTCAATATACTGTCTATTACTAAGAAGGAAAATCTTCCTGTATGGAAAACCATTATTAAAATTTATGAATACACATCTAATATCAGAATATATTATCTTAAAACATTCATCTCTCAGTTTTTGTGATTATTGCCACCACTTGCTTTAGGCAGAAATAACAGCTATTACATTATTGATGGTTCAAAAATTAGGAGTGTATTTTTATTAAAATTGTTTGCTGTTCTGTTTAAATATAAACTGTTTAGGCTATCAGGACCCATATCTGCATATATGTAATAAAAATAAGCACTATGTTATATTTTATTATAAACATATTAAAGCTTTAAAAAGTTACATTCTACAGACATCATAAACTGTAATTTACCATTCATGTGAATACTACTTTATTAAGATTATATGGAAGCAAGCTTATTTCATAATAGATGATTTTTGTATACTTTTAAGATTCATTATATGTCTTTGGATGACTTCCCCAAGGATCCCCTCTTAAATGAATTAAGATTATTAGAGACTTAAGGTCTGTACTTTATTGGGGGCTGGCTAAGACTTATAGAACTTTTATCTTCAAAATATAAAATTAATAAAATTCTTTTCAGAATAACATAGTCCTCTCATAAAAGATTTGAAAATAGGACAGAAATTCACCGGGTTAAATTCAACTCAAAATTAGATGTAGTTTGTTTGTGGGCAAAACATCTCAAAATGAAATTTTTTCATGTTGGAATGAAAGGCACTGTTTAGAAGTATGTTAAGGTAGTACATGTAATGCTGTCATAATATTTCATATAAAGGTTGTATCTTTCCACCATGTGAGAGGTCAACTAAGTTTTTATAAAAAGTTTCTCCCCAGATTTGCAAAAACTGACAAAGATGAGATCTTGTAATAATATTTCAGTATGTCTGTTTTGTAAGCAGACTCAACTACATTAAATACTCTACTTCAGTAAATCCCCATACTGCCTGCCAACACATTTTAATGTTCCTTTTCCTTTAAGAGGGGCGTTTAGAGGGGACCATATACTGAGGATGAGTCATGACCAAGACAAGGAGAAGAGGGACATTTCTGCTGTGGGCATCAGAAGCAAAACTAAAAATAAACTAAGTTCCTTTTCCAGCTGTTGCTTGCAAAACTACATGCATAATGCTCACATTCACCAAGGGAGGCTGAATGGGTTAATGTGACATCACATATTGTTCTGTCATATATAACCATGTCCTGATATAAACATCACTGCTAACATCACAAACAAAAGCCACAGGCATGGCAAATGGCTCCCGTCTCCTTACCCCTTACAGGGTTGAGTGTTCGGGTGTTTCACTTGTCCTACAACAAAAACATGAATTCCGAAACTTTGAACAATTCAAGGAAGGATGAAAGACCGTTTACCTGTCTATGATGGCACACATATCAATGCTGACATTCGCAAAATTTCCTGGCCTCCTTTGTGCCACTTCGTATAAATTTACAAGTTGATCATCCACTTGAATGAGCTGCATGCATCCTTGGAATGAAGGCTGAAGGACAGAGTGACTTGAGTTATTCATCTGGTTCAGATAACCTGTGAGAGAGAAAAAATGGGAATGTTGAATTGTGTGTCCAGCATGCTTCACTAAAACTCCTCTGGGTGTTTTCCCTGACCACAGCCATCGTATCCAGCTACTGTGTTTCACTGATCCTTGCTGATGCTGCACTCAGTGTGGAAGAATGAAGTCTTCTGAGAAAACGGTATTATTTCAGGGGAAGTTGTTAAGGGTTGAACCTAGGCAAATGTCTGTCTCTGGTCTATGTCTACGAAGCATCCTTCATATTTTCTCTTTTGACATCTTCTTTTTCACTGTCACATCTCTGTCCATCTGCTCACGGCTACACTTCTTCATCCGACCCTGTCTTCAGAGATCAGGATGTAAAATTTTAGACCTTTCCCAACTATCCAACCTCCTTCCTTTTATGTCTTTAATATTTACTGTTATTTTCTTAATTCCTTAGAGGTCTGTTATTCAGCTGTCAAGAAGCTAAACTTACTATTATCAACTAAGGTGGGTTTCTTTTATAGATTAATATCTAATTCAATCCAAAGAGACATTTGCATTACAAATGATTTCCCAATTTATAAAACCCAAAGAAACATAAAGAGATAAATTTAGGCATAAGGGTCAGTCACCTTGCTCTGAATATCCATCTCATATAAGGTACCTAACATGGTATAGGTAGCATAAGTGATAAGAAGTGAAACTAAAAGTTTAAAAGAATGTATAACAAAACAAAAAAAGAAAGTTTCTATTAGGGTTAGCAACTACTGGTTCTATTACAGAGTAGGATATACATACATACACTAAGGTTGAGATCAAATAATTTTAAAAATTTTATTGCAAAGTAACTTTAAAATAGCACCACAAATAAATTGCCTTTATGCTTTTCAATAGAAAAAATCATAATTCATATTATGCATAGAAAATCTGTAGGCCATATGGAATAAAATTTCTTGATCCCATTAAATATCTCCACAAAGTCCCCCAAACGAACTTCACCTATCAGAGCAAATTTAAACTGTAGTAATTTGTCTGCTTAAAAATCTTAAGTTGGGTTTCCCTGGTGGCGCAGTGGTTGAGAATCTGCCTGCCAATGCAGGGAACACGGGTTCAAGCCCTGGTCTGGGAGGATCCCGCATGCTGTGGAGCAACTGGGCCCGTGAGCCACAATTACTGAGCCTGCGCGTCTGGAGCCTGTGCTCCGCAACGGGAGAGGCCACGACAGTGAGAGGCCCGCGCACCGCGATGAAGAGTGGCCCCCGCTCGCCACAACTAGAGAAAGCCCTCGCACAGAAACGAAGACCCAATGCAGCCAAAAATAAAATAATTAATTAATTAAAAGAAAAAAAAAAATTAAAAAAAAAAAATCTTAAGTTATTCACACATTCTTTTCAATCTAATATTATATCTATAGCAAAAAAACAATTTATACAAAATGGGTTGTTATCAGGATGTGCCATTAATTGGATAAAAGGGAATTTTCAATAAAAACATTGTCCAAATAATGACCATTAAGTGATTTTTTATTTTATTTTAAATATTTATTTATTTATTTATTTTATTTATTTTATTTATTTTGGCTGCGCCGGGTCTTAGTTGTGGCATGCGGGATCTCTACTTGCGGCATGTGGGCTTCTTAGTTGTGGCATGCGAACTCTTAGTTGTAGCATGCATACGGGATCTAGTTTCCCCACCAGGGATCAAACTCGGGCCCCCTGCATTGGGAGCGCGGAGTCCTACCCACTGGACCACCAGGGAAGTCCCCATTAAGTGATTTTTTTTAAATGTCCTATTCTGTTTGACTAGTAACAGTAGTTTAGAACAATAGAAATCTCCTTCTCCCTTTATTAATGGGTTACAATAATTAAAATCTAATAATTATCAATTGAATCCTCTTTAAGGATTAATCACAGAAGTGTATACAATCATTTTCCATCAACACAGTACTATGTAAAAATATGATTATACTTAATTTCTTGGCTTAAAAATAAATAAGCATCTATTTCAATGTCAAACATATGGTTGTTTTTTTTTTTTTCTTTTTTCTTTTCTGAGTCACTTTTTTTTTTTTTTTTTTCATTTGCATTGACTTAATCCTCTCAGAAAATTGCTGATCTTAGCTAAGTGGTCTATTTAGACTAGCTGTATGCATACATATGATTTTCACTCTGCCTAATCAAGATAAAATTGAATGGAGTTTAATGTCTAAACTTAGCAAAGAGAAAACATCCAGCTGTAACTTTATTGACTATTCTTAACGAGACAATCATATGATTCTGTTTTTTGAATACTTGGGAGTCTCTAAATATCCACACTTGCTTTGAAGTATTCCAAAATGGGTAGATCTATTGTGAGAACAAGACCTTCTCAGAAGCAAGGCAGCTGCATAACACACAGATCCCTATCAAATGGGTAGAGTTAAGTTCATAAAACAAGACTTCATCAGTCACTCATAACAATGTTGTTTGGCCCTGATGAATTCTGGAGTTTGAAATTGTCAATTCCTTTCATTTTTCTACACAGGATACATTCTAGGAGAAGATAAGTATAGTACAAACTACTACATGTCCATTATAATGTAGCCAAGGAGCCTCATGGCTCATGAAGAGGTTGTCAGTAATGACTGAAAGGAAGGTGAGGAAGCAATGTTACTGGAAATGGAAGAAAACTGGATCATTGCTATGTTGCAGTGGAAAGTTTAGCAAAACTGTGATAATGTGGAAAGGAAAACACTGTACTTAATGAACTGCATAATCTAGCTAAGGACATTTCCACACAGAGTATTCTGGCGTCTTCTCTTTGTTTATAGTAAAAGGGAAAAAGAAGAGAGAAAAACTAAAGACAAACTGTTAAATATGAGGAAGCTAGGTCTTGATGGATTTGAAAATAAAATATTTTCTTAATTTCAGTCTCTCCAGATGTTGACTGCAAAAAAATTAAGAAATCACTTCATGGCAAATTTCTACTACCAGGAAAACATGATCTAAAGATGATAATGAGGTGTGGCTATAAAATCCATATTAAGACCTCAGAAATATCTTAGCTGGTGCCTCCAAGAACCATTCATTCAGACAAAATAACTTCTAGCCAGCTTACTGGTGTGTCTTATAGAGCCTCTGAGTTAAACAATAATGGTTCTAATAATCTTATGGACAGTTTCCCCTCAGCATGTCAGCGGAAGCCCAATGTGAAAAAGAGCTTATCTTTATGAAAGTGTGGATATGGCTCTTGCTTAATGAAGTAAAGCTAAACAGCATTCATAGGAAGCCTACACATTTTTAAGAGAACTGTACTAGTAGAATGTTGACCACTCCCTTATAGTTAGCACTGGGTTAAAGATGTTGAGTCTCTGGTACTGAAATTCCGGGTGCTCTAACACCCTCCTACCCTTGAAATGGAGGACAGCATATTATTATTTATTTCTGTTATTGTTCCCTGTATGTACGAATATAATTTCAGTAAAAAATCTTCGTGTAATAGTGTCTGTGATACTTTCAGTGACTAAAGCTTAGGATTTAACCTACTTAGTAGATTAACAGCAGGACTGTTTGGAGAAAAAAATTTGCAGCTGGGATTCTGAGGGTCAGAAATGAATAGATATAAAATGGATAGGTTAAACTCAACTAAAATTTGCCAAGTTATTATAAAAATTAAAAACAGTAAAAAAAGTAAACTTTTGCTTGTTTTGGCTTAGACCTTTAAATTTATTATATCTATAAATTTGAAATAAAAAATACAATGTTTATACATGGGCTGTAGTTACTGGTGATCTGACGATATGTTGTAATACCCACAGTGAATTGTAACTGTGTCATTCTCAATTGCATCTATCAGTGAACTGGGTCATTATAATTATGTTACCTTACTGGCATGTTTGAGATTGCCATTTCAAGACTTGGCATATAAAAACTTTATACCTGATTTGAAGTCCTTTCAGCATTTTGTTATTCTTGTTGACAAAAGAAACACATGCATTGTCAAGGTTTTAAAATTTTAACTCAGATATACATTAGTGAAAAGCATGCTGCTATTTGTTTTGACATTAAAATGCCAATCTAAGTTGTTGTAAATTATAATGGTAACTTGATGGGACAAGAAAAGCAAACAACAGGCAACAGGGCTGAATATTTTACATGTCTAAAACTACATGCATACAAGATGTCTCTATTTATACTTATTTTAAAGTTGGGAAGTTTGGGAGGTTGAGAAAGGCTGGTAGAATGCTGTAAAGATGCTAAAAACCATTTAGGCTTTTCCTTTCAAAATAACCTTGGAATATTGTGCAAAGTGTCTACTAATCTCTACTGTTTACCAAACCTTCCTAAATAATTCACCCTGGTGGGGTTGGGCCCAAGCAAGCAGTGTGTTAGAGTGAGCCAGGAGTGAGCCCAGTGGTGCTTGGTGCCTGCAGTAAGGACAGCCAAGCACATGCCCACCTGGCACGGCTGGGAGACTGACTACAATACAGGTTGATTGAGCAAATAAATAAACAGACTGACAATAGTGGGAGCCAGGTTCACACTGTCAGGAAAGGAGGGTGCGAATGAAAAAAGGGAGATCTTGAATGGATCCTATGGGTTTGGATTGGAATTTAATCTGTAAGTGTGCACTTGTGGTTTTCAGTATATAGAGATATAGAAATAAATCTAGATGGAATTGTGTATATGCTCAATATACAGGTGGTTCCTACCATCCACTGAAGATGATCCAGAGCAGGATTATACCCAGAAGAAATGAGTCCCCTTACAGTTCAGATCTTAGTTTCTCTACTGAATAAAACCAGGACTCTTTGGAGAAAGGCTGATCCTAGAGCTGGGTCACAGAAAGCACAATATGAGCCTGGAACATTTTGCTGCCCAGGAAAGTAAAGAAGTGCTCAAAGAATGATGGTGTCATGTCAGAATGACATAGGAGCCAGTCTGAAGAGGGCTTCTACTGCTCCGATCTGGACAATTTTAAAACAAAATAAATAATTTGAGCATCAGAAAGATATTTTGAGTGTCAAAAGAAAGGAAGGAAGGAAGGAAGGGAGGGAGCGAGGGAGAGAGGGAGGGAAGGAGGAAGGAGGGAAATAAGAGGAAAAGGAAATAATTTATAGATATATTTCATCAAATAACAGGAATCCATGAGTCTACTTGCATAAAAATGAATAAATAGGAGAACAGAAATATCTTCCTGTGATAACTAACAAATGTAAAAAGCATGTTGGAATTAGAAAGGTACAATCTGGCAACCATCATAATAGTAATTAATTCAGGCAAGAAATATTAACTGATGCTCAAATGAGTGGGTGAAATTTGGATGATGAACAGTCTCAAAGTGTCTCCCTATGAATATATTTACTAATTTCAAAGGGGAAAGTAGTCATTTTACAGCAAAGAAACCTGGCAGACATCTTTGTAATCAAATGATCAAAGTTATCACCACCAGTAATGGGACCCACTGACACTGTGGGACACACCTGATAAGCTGCAATGAGAAGAATGCAATGACTCCTGGTGGGACTCCTGCCCAAGACACATATCCTAGGTCCAATCATGAGAGAGCATCAGACAGACTCAGACTGAGAGGATCTTCAGGAATGATAAGGTTGTGAAAGCCAACAAACAGCTGAGAATCTGATTTCAATCAGCAGACTGGAGAGGCAGGAAAACAGGGTGTAACATGTGATCCCAGACTGGGTCTTTTACTATAAAGGACGTTACTGGACAATTGGCAAAACTTGAATGAGTTCTCTGAGTGAAAGTTATACTGGTGGCTTCTGAACTCTTCTTGCAAATTTTTTTTTCACATTTTAAATTGTTTGAAAATAAAAACTATTTTTAAAAAGATTATGATCCATTTGACATGAGATGGTGCTTTACGCTAAACATAATGCCATTCGAGAACCTTATTTTGGATTAAACTATTTCCCAATAAAAGGAAATTATCCTGTCTCCATTTCCCCATGTCCACTTTATTCCACTTTAATCTGCATTCAGTGCCCATGAATTGTCAATGAAATTGCTCTTCCTAATTTCAGTGATCATTTTCAGGTAACCAAAGGACATCTTTTACCCCTTAACTAGACCTCCCGGTGGCATTTAACACTTGATCCTCATTTTATGTTCTATGTTACCAGGCCAGGGTGACTTTTGTGGCCTTAAAAGACTGAATATTCTGAATCCTGCCCACATTCCAATTTCAATTCATATCCCTCTTAGCCAGATTTTTAGATCTAGGCAGTTCCTAAACCCTAAAAATATTAGGACACATGCAAACACTCAAATCCCCTTCCAAGATTTAAAAATTAAAACAATATTAGTTAAACCACTAAAAAAGTATAAGAAAATTCTACAAAAGATTGGTTTTTTTCCCCTCAGTATATATTTTATGCTTCAAATAAATCTGTCACATTTAAAAATGGTTCTGTTGTATTTTGGGGTGACTACTAGCTCCCAAATTAATGCTTTAAGATGTCTATTCCTACCCCCCTCAAAAAAATCTGAATCACTTTGATGTACACCTGAAACTGACACAACTATACTTCAGTAAAAAAAAAAGTGCCTATTCTTGCTCACTATGCTTCAGCCACCCCCATTCTCTTGCCTGTGCTTTAGGAAAACCAAGACCTTTCTGCCTGGAATTTTCTTCCCACTTGCATTTTTCATGGCTGATTTATGATTCAGGTCAGCTCAAATATCACCTTCTGAGAGGGAGCCTTCCAAGACCACTCTACTTAAAATTATTCTATCCATTTTCTCATTCCAGTTCCTCAGCTACTTATTTCTTGTCATAGAATTTGTCACAATTTATAATTATCTGGATTGGTTTATTTATTTACTTACACGTGTGTGTGTTTCTGAATGTGTTTTTCTCCCCTTTAGTATAATAGTTTCATGACAGCAATTGTATTGTCTTATTTCTCTATGAATTTTTTAAAAATGTATTTGTTGAGAAAAACACACATAGCATAAAATTTAGCAACCTATTTATATTAAAACAATCCATGGGATATAAGGGAGATGTTCAAGATACAAAGTGTCTACTATAAAGTTTGGAAATAAATTATTTTTCAACAGATTGAAGCTCTCCTTTATAACATAATATAATCTCCATTTTTCAGGCTTTATTGACCCCTCTGTATTCGTTTAGGTGAATGATCAAGTGAGTGAATATGTTTGCATTTTTATCCTGGCATGAGGTGATATCTAACCTTGCATCTTCACTTCCTTCAGGGCTCTGTTTCAGTTACCTTATCAGAGAGGCCTTCTCTGATCACCAGTTAAATAACATTCCCCCACCCCCTTGATGCTCTATCTCCCTTATATGATTCATTTTTCATAACTCTTATCACCACATTATATATTTTTGTTTACTGTTTTTTCTCCTTTTACTGGAATGTACCCTCCATGAGACTTTGACTCCTAGATCTCTTACATAGTAGGGGCTCAAACATTGTCTACTAAATGAACAAAAAGTCACTGAAGAATTTTGAGCAAGGAAATAACTTAACCAATTTGTATTATGTTATTTTCTCTCTGGTGGAGATAGGAATAAGCTGGTAGAGGGAAAACCGGAGATAAGGATTGTTTTACAAAATAGTCATTGGATAAATTACAAATTCTTATCTAAACTATGTCAATAAAGCTGATGTAGAGGGAATGGATGAAAAATATTTCACAGGAAGATATGACAGCACTGGCTGATCTACTGGATATGAGTACTGCACAGAGAGACGACTAGAATGACTCAGATTTCTGGGTGAGCAACTAGATGGATGCTTTTGCTTCTATGAAAAAGAAGATGCAGGAAAAGCATCAGGTCTTTAAGGAGTGGGAGGAAAGGAGAGGAGAAAGGGTGGTAGGTGGTTCTGATGAGTTCAAAGCTAGCCTTTTCAAGTCTGAAGTACCACTGGGATATCTAAGGTAAAATATTCAATCCATAGATTAATATTAATATCTGGACATCAGGATAGGGATCAGAATTTGGGGAAGTTTTTCAGTCACTATGCTATGGAGGTGGAGGAGATTGTATAAAGAAATTGTATAGTGCGCTAAGCAAAGAACTTCAAGGCTGGAACTCTAGAAATAATCTACATATCAGTGGTAGAAGCAGGAAAATAAACTAGTGAATAAAACTGAGAAAGAGGTAGAAAGAAAAACCAAGGAGTGATATTAAGCAAGTGAAGGAATGATAAACAATATCAAAGATCACAGAATCCAAATTACATGAAGACTTAGGGCTTGACTTGGGTTTACCATTTAGATCAATGGGAAACTGGAAAAGTGGGTGTGGATAACAAATTGCATTGTTTAAAGAGCACACAACATGTGGGAGAGCAGAAAGCACAGCGCTCCTAACATTCCATTATCAAACAGTGGTCTACTAATGAAAGGCTAACTAACATCTTTGGAGGTAATTTTTATGAGTTAATTTTAATTTTGTAAATTATTTAATATAATCTGTTGGTTTTTTCAAATTTAGGATGTCATTTATGTTTATTACATTTATGCTTATCTACTATTTATTTATAATAAATGAGTAGTAGATATAATATTAAGAATTGTGTCTCTATCAATTTTTTCCCCTTGGGGAAATTAATTAAATGCTCTGTTTCTTATTTCTTTATCTATAAAATAGGAAAACTTACAATATTTTATCAAACATAATATTTTATAAAACTTATGAAATGTATAAGCACAGAAGGTTGTTGTAAAGAATTAGTAAGAATATAACTACAAAGTAAGTGCCTAGAAAATGCCCAGAGTATACACCAAAAAGATCCAGAAGTCAACATCATCACCATTTCTATTATTTCAAATGGTTTATACTATTTCAATTGTCTTTGTATTTATCAGAGATCCAAAACTATGTTATTCTTATCCTTAAGGATGTTAAAATCTCATTAGGAAGACAGGTCTCAGAAACATGAACATAACTGTATTAAAAATGTTACTGCCTATCCAAATGAGTAAGTAAAATGCAAGTAATGGAAGAGTTTGAGAAGACCATTCTCACTTCTTGAATATTATATCTCTTTCCCTGGCTAACAGAATATTATATTGTCCCAGGTTTTCTTTATACTTTTCTAGCAGTATCATTTCAATTTCCTTTACTGATTGCTTGCCTCCTACCTGGTGTATAAATGTAGGAGTTCATCAAAGTTTGTCCTGGGCCATGTCAGTTTTCTTGGTAGTCTCTCCACAATAATAGCATTACCCAAACCCATTGCTTGAACTACCAACTATATGAGTAGGTCTCCAATAATATCTCCATCACAGGTCTTTCTTCTGAGCTGAGGACTAATGTATCCAGAGGTTCTTGGACTTCCCCATTCTAATATTTAACACATGTTCAAAACTCAAGATATATTGTTCTTGATCCCAGGTGGTATTATGTCATTGTCCCTATACCAGCAGTCACTCAAAAAGTCAACTTCAATTTCCTCATCCAAAATGTTGCACATATTAAACAACCAAGAGTAATCCCCCTGGCACCTCCATCCTCACTCCCTGTATGCACAATCACATCATGTCAGTTCTATCTTTTAAATAATCCTCAGTCTCTTCATGACCATCTGAGATCAGACTATCACACCTTTTCCACCACCCACTTCCAATCCATCTCCAGCATGAAGCCTAAGTGATGCATATTAAAAATATTAATCTGATCACGTTACAACCTGATCAGGAGTCTTTTATTTATTTGATAAAATGAATTAATAGGATTTTTAAAAAATTTCCAAGGTTTTTCTTTCCCTCTAATGTTCTAGTTTTCCAAATGCAAAATATATTTACAGTGATATACAAAACATGGGTTCTTACATTATAAAAACAAAATTTTATTTGTTTTTAAAAATAGTATTTATCGGGGCTTCCCTGGTGGCGCAGTGGTTGAGAATCTGCCTGCCAATGCAGGGGACACGGGTTCGAGCCCTGGTCTGGGAAGATCCCACATGCCGCGGAGCAACTGGGCCCGTGAGCCACAATTACTGAGCCTGCGCATCTGGAGCCTGTGCTCCGCAACAAAGAGAGGCCGCGATAGTGAGAGGCCCGCGCACCGTGATGAAGAGTGGCCCCCGCTTGCCACAACTAGAGAAAGCCCTCGCATAGAAACGAAGACCCAACACAGCCATAAAATAAAAAATAAATTAATTAATTAATTAAAAAAAAATTAAAAAAACAAAAAAAAAAAAGTATTTATCAGTTTGACTTTACTTAATTAAAATTAATTTAATATAATTTATTGGACCACTTAGGTAGCTAGATTAATTTAAAATATGTATATATATCTATTTTTAACTTCTTTATTGGAGTATAATTGCTTTACAGTGTAAAATATGTATATTTTAGAATATTTAAAAATATATAAAAATTAGTATCAATATATTGTTTAAAAAACACTGTTTATCAAAACTTTATTGCCTTAGCAGGATCAAAATTTTTCAAATAAAATTATTTGTGACTCTCCCCTCCTATCCTCATACAATACTCATAAGATAAGTAAAGTGTATTTATACCAAAATTAGCTTAAATTTAGAAGATACTGGACATATTTCTATGAGTGTCTTTTAATAATCATGAAGAAAATTACAAGAACATAGAAAAATAAAAGGAAATAAAAGGAAATCTCTCCTCAGAGAGTTACCAATTTTTGGTGTGTGGTGAGAGGACCTGAAATCTGTTCTCTTAGCAAATTTCCACTATACAATATATATGATTAATTATAATATGATTAACACCATGCTGTACATTAGCTCTCTCTCTAGACTTACAATTCTACATAACTGTGTATTTGCATCCTTTGACCAACATCTTCCCCTTTCCCCTAACTCCCCCTGTCTGGTCTTAACTTCAGTTTCTTCAGCTGAAGAACAGGATTAATAATACCCAATTCACGTGGTTTTTGTAAACATTAAAATAAAATACTATAAGAAAAGCACCTAGCACAGTGACTGGCACTCAGTAGGTGCTCAATAATGGTAATTGTTATCATTAGGAGCCTGTTAAATGCATGGCTTTGATTAAATAACATGCTAATTTCTCACATTTAAAAGTATTTTGATATTTGAGAGATTTGTTTTATACTGTAAAGAAAATTAGAAATTAGTTTCTCATCACTCCTATAAATGGTCCCATTTTAAAAGCCTTTGTATTTTTTAATATTTTGAGGGGGGAGGACTCCGCCTTTCTTTGTTAGTATTTTTATATGTGAAAAAGGAAAATATGAATGTAAACTAGAATCACATTTATCTACATTACAATAATATATATAATCCAAAATACTAGGAAATCAAGGCAATTTCTACCTGGCTGTGGAATGCTTCTAAATATGACTGTATTTGATATTCTGGAAATTAACTTCAAATCAATACAAAGCCATATTGTGAAGATTTATTCCAGGAGTTGCTTTGAAACTGGATAGGCAAGAAATTTTCAACCTGTTTTGGCTTTGGTGCTTAGAAGGGTGCTTGGCCCAAAATAGGAGTCCATGACCTATCCTTTCTCCTCCTCCTTCCCTTCTACTTGGTGTTGCAATTATTGCTGTTGATGATGATGTTATTACCCTTGATGTGATCTTTTGAGACTTCAGTGTTCTGCACTCTGTACAACCATGGTGCTTTTCTTCAGTTGTGATAATGTTTCCATGTTCATCAATGAAGTCTGATGTTAGAGTTTGAAGGTAAAATACTGGGTTGGCCAAAACGTTCATTTGTTTTCTTCCGTAAGTTGGCTCTTGTAGCACTTAGTTGTCTTTAACTTCACTCAAAACAATTTTGTTAGATTGTACGTGATAGCTATCATATCAGCATGCATTTAAAAAAAGACTTATCAAAATTGGTGAATTTTTGTGTAGTCATTTTAATATTGAAGATGGAAGAAAAAAGGCAAGATTTGCAGCACATTATGCTTTATTATTTTAAGAAAGGTAAAAACGCAACCGAAACGCACAAGAAGTTTTGTGCAGTGTATGCAGAAGGTGCTGTGACTGATTGCACGTGTCAAAAGTGGTTTGCGAAGTTTCATGCTGGAGATTTCTCGCTGGAAGATGCTCCACAGTCAGGTAGACCAGTTGAAGTTGATACGATCAAATCGAGACATTAGCTGAGAACTATCAATGTTACACCACGTGGGAGATAGCTGACATACTCAAAATATCCAAATCAAGCTCTGAAAATCATTTGCACCAGCTTGGTTATGTGAATCACTTCGATGTTTGGGTTCCACATAAATTAAGTGAAAAAAACCTTCTTGACCATATTTCCGCAGGCAATTCTCTACTGGAACGTAATGAAAACTTTCCGTTTTTAAAATAAATTGTGACAGGCGATGAAAAGCAGATACTGTACAATAATGTGGAACAGAAGAGATCGTGGGGCAAGTGAAATGAACCACCACCACCACACCAAAAGCCGGTCTTCATCCAAAGAAGGTGATGTTATGTATATGGTGGGATTGGAAGGGAGTCCACTATTATGAGCTCCTTCCAGAAAATGAAACGATTAATTCCAACACATACTGCTCCCAAGTAGACCAACTGAAAGCAGCACTCGATGAAAAGCATCCAGAATTAGTCAACAGAAAATGCATAATCTTCCATCAGGATAACACAAGACCACATGTTTCTTTGATGACCAGGCAAAAACTGCTACAGTTGGGCTGGAAAGTTCTGATTCATCCACCATATTCACCAGACATTGCACCTTCGGGTTTCCATTTATTTAGGTCTTTACAAAATTCTCTTAATGGAAAAAGTTTCAATTCCCTGGAAGACTGTAAAAGGCACCTGGAACAGTTCTTTGCTCAAAAAGATAAAAAGTTGTGGGAAGATGGAATTATGAAATTACCCGAAAAATGGCAGAAGGTAGTGGAACAAAAGGGTGAATATGTTGCTCAATAAAGTTCTTGGTGAAAATAAGTCTTTTATTTTTACTTACAAACCAAAGGCAATTTTTGGCCAACCCAATACTTTTTAGAATGCTTCAAATTTCACTAACTCAATGCTCTCCAAAAATGATAAATTTCCCCAAAATGCCAACACTGTCTATTCTGAGTTACTAAAAACAGACTTGTTGCATATAAATACCATTTGTAAAATTTCTACCACATCTCAATTTTTTAACATAACACAAATTCTCTGTTATGAGAACTTATTTAACAACATTTAACATTCAAGAATAACATACTGTAGAATATTTAGGAAAGAGAGACAAATAATCTCTAGATAATTCCATTTCCTATGATACAACAATGTGAGGAGCCTGAAACTTACTTTTTCAGTTCAAAACACATAAAAATGCTAGATAAAATGTAACACATCCTTTAAATTATAACTCTATGCATCCAATAAGGTAGGAGAAGCTTTCGGGGGGGGTGAAAGAAAGAAATAAAGAAAGAAAGAAAGGGAAAACTCTAAATTACAGGGTACCTGATGATACTGGGCTGTTAGTATTCAGAGGGTATTTGCTAATCTTTGTAATGCAGAAGTTTGGATTTTAAAGGCCAAGCAGAATTAGAAATCAAGTGTTGGACGTGTGCAAGGAATAGGAACACCCCTCCTTGTCCACTCCCCCCCACTAGCACATAAAGCCTAAAAATGCTAAAATTGCAGTTAACGCAGATACTGGAGAAAAATTCACTAGTCAGCAAAGAGAGGTGACAAGGAAACTTGTCTCTCTTCTACTGGCCTATAGAAAGAAAACGAAAAAGAAATTACTTTCTGAGAATTCATAAGCCACAGGCTTGCTCAACAAAATTATGGCTTTCAAATTTACTCTGGCTAATAGGGTATAACTCCCAAGCCAAGAAATTAAAGCACAGAAAGTAGTTCTAAGTTGCTATCTTTTGAAGGAAGCATAAATCCTCTCTGGATTGACTCTGGAATTACAAGATTCCTGAAGATAAAAGCCAGAGAAATTTAAACTCATAATTTAAAGATGCAAAACATAAGAAAACAAGCATAATGAACAAGATTCAGCAGAAACATCACACATAAAAATTTGGCCCCTATGGATTTCAGGTAAATTTTAAGATTGAGAATATGGTAAAACATTCAAAAATTATTTAAAGAAATAAAAGGTGGAACAAAATATATAAGAAAGGAATGAGCTAATATTTAACAGAACCACCCAGATTTGATAAATAACCAAATAGATTCTCCAAAAAGAAAAATATATTATTGAAATTAGAAACTCATTAGTTGTGTTAAGCAGATGAGACAAAGCTATAGGATGTATTTCTGAATTGAAAGATAGATTGGACATCTAGCAGTCTAGGAGAAAAAGTGATTAAAAATATTAAATACAAATATTAACATGTGGAGGATAAAATGAGGTCTAACATATATTTGATTAACATTTCAGAAGGAGAGAAAAGAGAGAATTATGGAGAAGGAATTCAAAGACAGAATGTCTAAGAGTTTTCCAGAACTGACTAAAAGTTTAGATTCAGGGAGGACAATAATTCCCAAACAAAATTTTTTTTAAAAATCAATCTTACACACAATGGTGTAAGAGCAAATCACCAAGGAGCATAAAAATAAGCAAGAGAGATTACTCCTAAGAAACAATATTAAAGCAGACGGGAAACTTCTTAACAAGGGGAAACAAAAGGTAGAATGCAATACAATAATACATTGAAAGTGCTGAAAGAAAATAAAATTCCAATCTAGAACTGTACATCAAGCTAAACTATCACAAGAAAGAAGGTGAAATTAAGATATTTTCAGAAAAACGAAAATTGAAGCAGGTTACCAACAGACCCTGATTAGAAACCATTAAAAGTAGAGAATGTGTGTCAAATGGAAAGGAAATAAGTCCAGAAAGAGGCAAAACACAGGAAGTAAGAGAAAAAAATTGGCAAACATGGGAAAACCTAAAAATACAGTGACTACATAAAAATAAATTTATAAAAATGATAATATTGAAGTTAAAAAAGAGGTAGAGGAAAATTGCAGGACAAAAGTAGGATACAGGATGGTAGGGGATGAGCACAGTTATGCTATGCCAAGTGTCGTGGACTGTATTTTATCCCCCTCAAAATTCATAGGTTAAAGCCCCAACCTCCAGTGTGACTGTTTGGAGATGGGGCCTTTAGGTGGTAATTAAGGTTAAATGAGGTAATGAGGGTAGCCCCAATCCCATAGGACAGGTGTCCTTATAAGAAGACGAAGAGACCCAGAGATCGCTCTCTCTCCCCATGTGCCCAAAGGAAAGGTCATGTGAAGGTGTGGTGATAAGTCAGCCATCTGCAAGTTCTGAAGAGAGTCCTCACTAGAAACCAACCTTGGCACATTGATCTTTGAGTTCCAGCCTCCAGAACTATGAGAAAATAAATTTCTGTTGCTTAAGCCACCCAGTCTGTGGTATCCTGTTACAGCAGCCCAAGAAACACCAAGTTTCTTTCATAGTTCAGGACAAAGATCAAGATGTTAAGTTACTTCTGACTTTTATAAATATTCATTTAAAAATTATAGAGATAATCCCTAAAATCGGAAATTTACTAGTGGGGGAGATATATTTTTTTAAAAATATTTGATGGAGCCAAAGGAAGGAAAAAACGAAGGAATAAAAGGAACAAAGAAAAAGCAGGACCAGGGGTGGAGTCAATATGGCGATGTGGGAAGACACAGAGTTCACGTCTCCCCACAACTAGGGCACCTGCCGGATGCTGGTGGGGACCCCGATGCCCAAGGAAATGGGAGGAACCTTCAAGCGAACCACCAGGGATTGGGCCATAGCTCCTGCAGTGGGAACTCTGAGTCCAAACCACTGGACTAACAGAAAACCTCAGACCCCAGGGAGAGTCATTGGAGTGTGGTCTGCTGGAAGTCCTCATCTCATCACCAAGACCCAGCTCTACCCAAGAGCCTACAAATTCCAGTGTTGGAAGCCTCAGGCCAAATAACCAGTAAGACAGGAACACAATCGCATGCATTAAAAAAAAAAAAAGAGACGGCAAAAAAATATGTCACAGATGAAGGAGCAAGGTAAAAACCTACAAGGTAAAAACCTACAAGACCAAATAAATGAAGAGGAAATAGGCAATCTACCTGAAAAAGAATTCAGTGTAATGATAGGAAAGATGATCCAGAATCTCGGAAATAGAATTGAGGCACAGATTGAGAAAATACAAGAAACGTTTAACAAAGATCTAAAAGAACTAAAGAACAAACAAACAGAGATGAACAACACAATAACTGAAATGAAAAATACACTACGAGGAACCAATAACAGAATAACTGAGGCAGAAGAACGAATAAGTGAGCTGGAAGACAAATTGGTGGAAATAACTACCAAGAAGCAGAAAAAAGAAAAAAGAATGAAAACAACTGAAGACAGTCTGAGACCTCTGGGACAACACTAAACGCACCAACATTCGAATTATACGGATCCCAGAAAAAAAGAAAAAGAAAGGGTCTGAGAAAATATTTGAAGAGATTATAGTGGAAAACTTCCCTAACATGGGAAAGGAAATAGTCACCCAAGTCCAGGAAGCACAGAGAGTCCCATACAGGATAAACCGAAGGAGAAACACACCAAGACACATGTTAATCAAACTGACAAAAATTAAATTCAAAAAAAAATATTAAAAGCAGCAACAGAAAAACAAAAAATAACGTACAAAGGAACCCCCATAAGGTTATCAGCTGATTTTTCAGCAGACACTCTGCAGGCCAGAAGGGTGTGGAAGGATATACTTAAAGTGATAAAAGAGAAAAACCTACAACCAAGATTACTCTACCCGGCAACGATCTCATTCAGATTCAACGGAGAAAGCAAAAGCTTTTCAGACAAGCAAAAGCTAAGAGAGTTCAGCACCACCAAACCAGCTCTACAACAAATGCTCAAGGAACTTCTCTAGGCAGGAAACAAGAGAAGAAAAAGACCCACAAAAGCAAACCCAAAACAACTAAGAAAATGGTAATAGGAACATACATATCAATAATAACCTTGAATGTAAATGGACTAAATGCCCAAACCAAAAGACACAGACTGGCTGAATGGATAGAAAAACCAGACCCATATTTATGCTGTCTACAAGAGACCCACTTCAGACCTAGAGACACATAAAGACTGAAAGTGAAGGGATGGATAAAGATATTCCACACAAATGGCAATCAAAAGAAAGCTGGAGTAGCAATACTCATATCAGATAAAGTAGACTTTAAAATAAAGACTGTTATAAGAGATAAGGAAGGACACTAAATAATGATCAAGGGATCAATCCAAGAAGAAGATGTAACAATTATAAATGTTTATACACCCAACATAGGAGCACCTCAATACATAAGTCAAATGCTAACAACCATGAAAGGGGAAATGGGCACTAACACAATAACAGTAGGGGAATTTAATACCCTACTTACACCAATGGACAGACCATCCAAATAGAAAATAAAAAAGGAAACACAAACTTTAAATGACACAACAGACCAGATAGATTTAATCGATATTTATAGAACATTCCACCTGAAAGTGGCAGAATACAGTTTCTTTGCAAGTGCACACAGAACATCCTCCAGGACAGATCACATCTTGGGTCACAAATCAAGGCTCAGAAAATTTAAGAAAATTGAAATCGTATCAAGCATCATTTCTGACCACAACGCTATGAGATTGGAAATCAGTTACAGGAAAAAAACTGTAAAAACCACAAATACATAGAGGCTAAACAGTGTACTACTAAATAACCAAGAGATCACTGAAGAAATCAAAGAGGAAATCAAAAATTACCTAGAAAAAAATGACAATGAAAACACAATGACCCAAAATCTATGGGATGCAACAAAAGCAGTTCTAAGAGGGAAGTTTATAGCAATACAATCCTACCTCAAGAAACAAGAAACATCTCAAACAATCTAACCCTACACCTAAAGCAACTAGAGAAAGAAGAACAATGAAAACCCAAAGTCAGTAGAAGGAAAGAAATCATAAAGATCAGAGCAGAATAAATGAAATAGAAACAAAGAAAACGATAGCAAAGATCAATAAAACTAAAAGCTGGTTCTTTGAGAAGATAAACAAAATTGATAAACCCTCAGCCAGACTCATCAAGAAAAAAGGGAGAGGATGCAAATCAATAAAATTAGAAATGAAAAAGGAGAAATCATATCTGACACCGCAGAAATACAAAGGATTATAAGAGACTACTACAAACAACTATATGCCAATAAAATGGACAACCACGAAGAAATGGACAAATACTTGGAAAGGTACAATTCTTCAAGACAGAACCAGAAAGAATTAGAAAATATAAACAGACCTATCACAAGTAATGAAATTGAAACTGTGATGAAAAATCTTCCAACAAACAAATGTTCAAGACCAGATGGCTTCACAGGTGAATTCTAAAAACATTAGGTAAAAGCTAACACCAATCCTTCTCAAACTCTTCCAAAAAACTGCAGAGGGAGGAACACTCCCAAATTCATTCTACGAAGCCACCATCACCCTGACACCAAAACCAGAAAAAGATATCACAAAAAAAGAAAATTATACACCAACATCACTGATAAACACGAATGCAAAAATCCTAAACAAAATACAAGCAAACAGAATCCAACAATATATTAAAAGGATCATACACCATGATCAAGTGCGATTTATCCCAGAGATGCAAGGATTCTTCAATATACGTACAACAATCAATGTGATACACCATATTAACAAATTAAGAAATACAAACCATATGATCATCTCAGTAGATGGAGAAAACGCTTTTGACAAAATTCAACACCCATTTATGATAAAAATTCTCCAGAAAGTGGGCATAGAGGGAACCTACCTCAACACAATAAAGGCCATATATGACAAACCCACAGCAAACATCATACTCAATGGTGAAAAACTGAAAGCATTTCCACTAAGATCACGAACAAGACAAGGATGTCCACTCTCACCACTATTATTCAACATAGTTCTGGAAGTCCTACACATGGCAATCAGAGAAGAAAAGGAAATAAAAGGAATACAAATTGGAAACGAAGAAGTAAAACTGTCACTGTTTGCAGATGACATGATAATATACATAGAAAATCCTAAAGATACCATCAGAAACTACTAGAATTAATCAATGCATTTGGTAAGATTGCAGGGTACAAAATTAATGCACAGAAATCTCTGGCATTCCTATACACTAATAACAAAAAATCAGAAAGAGAAATTAAGGAAACAATCCCATTTACCATCGCAACAAAAAGAATAAAATACCTAGGAATAAACCTACCTAAGGAAGTGAAAGACTTGTACTCAGAAAACTATAAAACACTGATGAAAGAAATCAAAGATAACATAAACAGATGGAGAAATATACCATGTTCTTGGATTGGAAGAATCAATATTGTGAAAATGACTATACTACCCAAAGCAATCTACAGATTCAATGCAATCCCTCTCAAACTACCAATGGCATTCTTCACAGAATTAGAACAAAAAAATTTACAATTCGTATGGAAACACAAAAGACCCCAAATAGCCACAACAATCTTGAGAAAGAAAAATGGAGCTGGAGGAATCAGGCGCCCTGGCTTCAAACTATACTACAAAGCTACAGTAATGAAAACAGTATGGTACTGGCACGAAAACAGAAATATAGATGAATGGTACAGGATAGAAAGCCCACAGATAAACCCATGCACATATGGTCACCTAATTTACGACAAAGGAAACAAGAGCATACAATGGAGAAAACACAGCCTCTTCAGTAAGCGGTGCTGGGAAAACTGGACATCTACATGTGAAAGAATGAAATTAAAACACTCCCTAACACCATACACAAAAATATACTCCAAATGGATTAAAGATCTAAATGTAAGACCAGACACTATAAAACTCTTAGAGGAAAACATAGGCAGAGCACTCTCTGACATAAACCACAGCAAGATCTTTTTTGACCCACCTCCTAGACTAATGGAAATAAAAACAAAAATAAACAGACAGGACCTAATTAAACTTAAATAAAAGCCTTTGCACAGCAAAGGAAACTATAAACAAGATGAAAAGACAACCCTCAGAATGGGACAAAATATTTGCAAATGAATCAATGGACAAAGGATTAATCTCCAAAATATACAAACAGCTCGTGGAGCTCATTATCAAAAAAACAAACAATTCAATTAAAAAAATGGGCAGAAGACCTAAATAGACATTTCACCAAAGAAGACATACAGATGGCCAAGAGGCACATGAAAAGATACTTAACTCACTAATCATTAGAGAAATGCAAATCAAAACTACAATGAGGTTATCACCTCACACCGGTCAGAATGGTCATTATAAAAATATCTAGAAACAATAAATGCTGGAAAAGGTGTGGTAAAAAGGGAACCCCCCTGCACTGTTGGTGGGAATGCAAATTCATACAACCACTATGGAAAACAGTATGGAGATTCCTTAAAAAACTAAAATTAGAACTACCATGTGACCCAGAAATCCCACTACTGGGCATATACCTTGAGAAAACCATAATTCAAAAAGAGACATGTACCACAGTGTTGTTTGCAGCACTATTTACAATAGCCAGGACATGGAACCAATCTAAATGTCCATTGACAGATGAATGGATAAAGAAGATGTGGCACATATATACAATGGAATATTACTCAGCCATAAAAAGAAACGAAATTGAGTTATTTGTAGTGAGGTGGATGGACCCAGAGTCTGTCATACAGAGTGAAGTAAGCCAGAAAGAGAAAAACAAATACTGTATGCTAACGCATATATATGCAATCTAAAAAAAAGAAAAAATGGTACTGATGAACCTGGTGGCAGGGAAGGAATAAAGACATAGACATAGAGAATGGACTTGAGGACACGGGGTGTAGGGCGGGGGAACTGGGGCTAAGTGAGAGTAGCATCGACATATATGCACTACCGAATGTAAAACAGTTAGCTGGTGGGAAGCAGCAGCATAGCCAGGGAGATCAGCTCGGTGCTTTGTGATGACCTAGAGAGGTGGGATAGGGAGGATGGGAGGGAGGCTCAAGAGGGAGGGCATATGGGGATATATGTATGCATATGACTGATTCACTTTGACGTACAACAGAAACTAACACAATATTGTGAAGCAATTATACTCCAATAAAGATCTATTGAAAAAAAAAAGAGGGACTTCCCTGGTGGTGCACTGGTTAAGAATCCACCTGCCGGTGCAGGGGACATGGGTTTGAGCCCTGGTCCGGGAAGATCCCACATGCTGCGGAGCAACTAAGCCTGTGCGCCACAACTACTGAGCCTGCACTCTAGAGCCCGTGAGCCACAACTACTGAAGCCCATGTGCCACAACTACTGAAGCCCACGCGCCTAGAGCCCGTGCTCTGCAACAAGAGAAACCACCACAATGAGTAGCCCCTGCTGGCTGCAACTAGAGAAAGCCCGTGCGCAGCAACAAAGACCCAGCGCAGCCAAAAATAAATAAATAAATTTATTTATTTAAAAAAAAAAATAAAAAACAAAGAAAAAGATGGACCCAAAGCAAAAGAAATGGTAGAAGTATACCCAAGTATAGCAATAATGAAAATCGATTTTAAAAACACTGCATTTCATACTGAAAAGACAGATTGTACCATAAGATTTTTTTTAAATCTAACAATATACTATGTCTAAAAAGCATGTCTGAAGCATAGGAACTAAGAAAAGTTGAGAGTAAAGGAAATGAAAAAATATAAGCAAGGCAAATACAAGTTTAAAAAACCTGGTGTGACTATGATGATATTAATATACCAGCCTTAGTGATATAATCCAAAAATACTGATACAGTGTATAATATTGGCTTTAGCATTAATATGGGAAGAGGTAGAGTTTGATCTTGCTTTTTCTAGTTTTCCCAATTTATATTTCACTAAATTACTTAAAAATTGAGCATCACGGTTTTTCCTCATCTCTAAAGAGAGAAAATAATAGTATCTATCTTACAGTATCATTTTGAGAATGAACTGAATACACATATATTATGGACTGAATGCACGTAAATTGTTAAGCACAGGGTCTGACACACAGTAATGTTCACTGTTTCTGAGGAGGATGAAGTGACAAAAATCTATTTTAAGATAAAACCTAAAACAAATGAAGGAAAAGGCACCATGAGGGATAAGGAAGGTTAGTACATAACAACAAAGGTAAAATTCACTAGAAAGTTATAAATATTCTAAACATGTCTGCACCTAGTATTCAAATAGATAAAATAAATTTTCAAAAAATGCAAGCACCACTCCCTCAGGAAAACCTTCCCGGATGATTGCTCCCTTACCCCCAACTCTTGGTCCCTTTCCTAAGTGCTTCAGGAGCTCCCAGTGCGTAAATTAGATTATAGGCTCCTATCATATTAGTTATAATTCTTTGTTTCTCACTTCTCTCCTACCAAGTGCTTTAAGCTCCCTGAACACTAGAACTACATTCTGTATTCTCAGTACTGGGTTACAAACATGATACCAAGTAAGCATCCAAAACATGCATGCTTCACAATTAGTAAAAAAATGGCTTTAAAAGAGAAAGTTTGACAGACACAGCTTATTTTTTTTCCAAAAAAGATTAACCTTCCTCAGCCTATGTAGGAAATCTCCACACATTATTGTATTTTTTTTCCACCCATTCATCCTATCCTAAACCCCAGTATTATGCAGATTGTCGTATGTACATACATTTCTGTGAAAGATGACAGAAACATTCATTAATTTCTCATAAATATCTATGAATCGCAAACATATAAGAAATCCTGACACAGGGATTGATAAATTGACCATGGTTCTACTCTTCTGTCTCTGAAAATTCACCCACATAACAAGATCAATAAAAAGTATAAATTTTGCAACGTCAAAGAAATTGGAGTGCAGTGATGGGGGAGAGATTTCAACAAAGTTTTAAAAGATAGTGAAGTAGATGAGATGTGAAAACAGAGATGATGAAGAGGAAAAGTACTTAAGTACCTGTGGAGAGAAATACCCAAGAGAAGTGAGCCAGGCTTCAGGGCTGAACCTCAGAAAGGTTCAAACTCTGGAGGTGCAAGGTGTCATGAGAGATGACAAACGACAGACAGCATCTCTCCTCTTTCTCTCCCCTGCCCTCCCCTGAAAGGCTGTGAGAGAAGCTGACACTGGGAATCCTAGTTGGATTCAGCCAGTGGTGGAGGAGGGTGTGTGTGCCCTTGAGAGAGTGAAACTAGGATTGCTAGTGATACTGCAAATTGGACAGTGGAATCCCCAGGTGCCTTCCCTTCCTGTGCTTCCAGAACACAGCCAGAAACTACCAGATTGTCCTCTGGAGGAAACAGTCTCATAAAAAGACTTTGGAGTACAGTTTAAGAACCACTTCATTGTCCCTGATTATGTGATAAATACAGCAGTCAACAAGCCTCACCTAGAGACAAATACCTCTTCATGGCACTTTGTTGTTTAATATGTACAGGGATTGGGAATGCATATTACAAACCACATATGGATAAATGATTCACAGGCATTGCTTCAAATTGTTAAAAATTTTTTTTAAATCAACACTGATTTACTTAAAATAAATGCACTGGTTAAATTGCGGACGAGCGAAATGTAAGTGTCCATAGAGACCTATAAATTA
The DNA here is from genome assembly GCF_028021215.1 of Eschrichtius robustus. Taxonomy (NCBI): domain Eukaryota; kingdom Metazoa; phylum Chordata; class Mammalia; order Artiodactyla; family Eschrichtiidae; genus Eschrichtius; species Eschrichtius robustus. Next base: position 121,885,558 of record NC_090831.1, on the reverse strand, counting down.
CTTTTTACTGATAACAGTGGAAAAATCATGTTACAAATAAAAAAGCAGACATTTAGCCATTTAATTGAACCCCTAAAGGGCCAAATTCCTTCTTAAGAAGTCTATAACATTAGCAGATTTTCACCTTCCTAGTCATATTTTTGGGAAAATAGGGATAAAACCTGCTCCTTTATGAGTAAGGGGAAAAATGATAAAATTTGAATTACAGTCTGAAGGTTTACAGGGCTCAATGCAGGCCTATTGGAATATTTGAGATTCATCTCTGTGGAATGAGTTTTATTGTCAGTATGGCTTTCCATTATTTAGACTAAACTGCTACCACCTATGAGAAAGATACATAAAACAAATGGATTTGCAGACTATGTTTGCTTTCTTCTGATGAATGAATCTGTCCCAAGTCTTCTTTTTGGAAGCGTAAGTAAAACATTGGCAGTTTATATTTTTTAAAATGTTTATTCTACCTCCAACGTATATATTTTTCTGCATATAAAAAAATGCGCCAAAGAAAATACAATTATTTACCCAGCCAAAAATTAAAAAATAAACCTGGGCTTGGGTACAACAAACTAATACGCTCCTGCCCTGACTCTCTGTGATTAACAAGCATTGCTATCCGATTCAGTACCAGGATCTACACTTAATATAAAAACTGGTAAATTCAAGGAAAGTTTCTGGACATAGTATCTTCTACTTACTGCCTATGCCTAGAAACAGCTCAAGGGAATGATACATTTGTCAAATGAAGAAGTCTCCTTTATAAAGTAATAAGTACGCTCAAATAATATTTCAATGCTCTAACAAATATTAAAATAATAAGACATATCCCCTTTCCTTTGGGCTTAATTTATCAAAATAATAAACCAGTAAAAGAAATTTATATTACATTTGCAGTAAAGAATATGAAAATATTATTTTACAATTGTCAGGGCTGTAGTCATTTTTGTACCTACCTCAATTGGTAGGTAAATGGTAAGTTTAATATAATGACTTTTCTTGGTAAAAAAAAAAAATCTAATAAGATAGATATTTTGATAATATGCAAATCATGGGAAATATTAGCAACTTTGAGGCTGGCCATTTGGAATGCTGTAAAAAGTGGTATCCTGGGGGACTTCCCTGGCAGTCCAGTGGTTACGACTCCACGCTTCCACTGCAGGGGGCGTGGGTTTGGTTCCTAGTCAGGGGACCAAGACCCACATGCTGTGCAGCCAAAAAAAAAAAGGTATCCTGGGTTAGAAACAGTTAGGACATCCTTCATCTTTTCTCAGTGAGGCCTCTCTGATCAGTTAGATTGAAATATTGTGTTTGAATAGACTAATGTATATAAGGTGAATATGAACCAATGGAGGCTTGGTCAGCAAGCCAATATAGAAGCAAAAGGAGCCACAGAGGAAGTGAGGACATGGCTCAGCCAAGCCCCACCGGTGGAGAGGGAGCTTTGCCAAGGACTTTGAGTATCAGGTTCACACTGGCTTAGCCATCATCAGCATAGAGGTGAGTGGGGTCTAGGCTAATGCTCTCAAGTGTTCTGATGCCATGTGCATTGTGGAAATGCATGCAGCAGGCTTTCTAACTTTATGCCATTAAAAAAAATAATCATATAACTGGCTAAAACTTTCTTCCCATTAACTCTCAGGGAAGATAAAGTCTCAGTATTAATTCTATCACTCGAAACAAAGCTGGAGATGCAGAGTAACTGTCATACGTTTAAAAGATAGGATAGAGTAAAATGGTACCAAATTAATTACTAAATTACTGAAGACTGATCTATTTCTCTTGACTTCTGATAAGAGTGAGAGAAAAAAAGTTCCTGGGATACATTTCAGGAATGAACAACTGAGTATAACAATTTAAACTGAGGACAATTCTGATAGGAGCCAAACAGAAGATGAAATGTTGCCAAATGAAAAAGCTGAAAGGGACATTAAAATATAGCTCAGACGGCCAGTGTCTGTTCTTAAGTGGTCTCTCAAGGCACAGTCATCAACTTACAGTTTTAGTTACCTTAGACCACAGCGAACTGTTTTCACTCTAATAGGCTCAGAAGATTCGCTATGTCAGCATTCCCAAACCAGATTTATCTTTCAGGGGTGAGAGCATGTCAGCTAAGTTTCGAGGAATGTTTGTTTATTAACATATTAAAATGAGAACTGTAACTGTGCCGTGGCCTGACAGCCTGTGCAGCTTTCTCCCTGCAGGCAGCGAAGCTACTTCAAATGTTTCAGCCTATCGCTGGCTGTGTTGTGGGGAAATGCTCAGGATGGGGGGCTGTATCCTCTCTCTCAAAGCCACTGTGGTAGTAACAGCACCTGCCATCCACTGAAAGCTCTGCTATGCAATGTGGTTTAGAGACTGTTTACATAACCTTGTTCCTCGCTAAACAATACAACCCCATCCCTCATATATATTTAAAGACACACACATAGGTGTACTAATATATATGTATGACTATAATATGTATTATTAAAATATGTAACAAAATACACACACCCTCATGCACATACACAGAGTACACACACATGAATGAGTGAGCCTGGAGAGGCTGCCAGAGCAAACAAACTAGCCCTATATTTCTTTTCATGTCAAACGAGTGATAATTGAGTTTAATGGTGAAACGATTCAGACACAGAGAACAGACTGGTGGCTGCCAAGGGGGAGGGGGTTGGGGGAGGGATGGAGTGGGAGGTCAGGCTTAGCAGGTGTAAGCTTTTATATACAGGATGGATAAACAACAAGGTCCTACTGTATAGCACAGAGAGCTATATTCAATATCCTGTGATAAACCATAATGGAAAAGAATTTTAAAAAGAACGTATATATGTATAACTGAATTGCTTTGCTGTACAGCAGAAATTAATACAACATTGGAAGTCAACTATACTTCAATTACAAAAAATAAAAAAAAATATTCTCACATAAATTTAAAAAACAGTGAAGTGATTAATATGATCAAAATAATTACTTTAACCATGCCATGATCAAACATTTTGCACTAAGTATGTTCTGTTAATGTAACAATTGTTAATAACATACTACTGATTTGAGAAAGAATGTCCATTTAAGATTTTTATCTGAAAATATCTGAGAGAATATAACCATTCTCCAATTTTACCCAGCATATTCTTCAAGCCCACTGTCGTTCTGTGAATCTGGGAGAATTTTGTAATTGGCAGCCTCCACAATACTACTAAAGACTCAATTCAGTCAAGAGGAAAAGCATGTGAGAGTGGAAAAATAAGTTGTCAGGCAAAAATGTCAATTTTTATGAATTTCAAAGCACATGAAAATTAAAGGTCTCCTCCTGCAGAGTCAAAGCAAAGGCTAAGAGTTAAAGTCAATGTAATAATACATTTTTTATTATTCACTGGGCTATGCATCATACATAAAACTGAAGAAAAGTCAGTAGCAGTACATAAAATAACCAAGTTAGAAAGGTGAGCTGTAGTTTCTTGGGAAATTAAATGGGACCTCTACTAGACCATCATCCTCATAAATTTGTAGTTGTTAAATTCCACCACAAAAGAGATATACAAAGACCACAGGAGTCACTGCATAGTCACATAATACATATATTTCCAGATTTTAAAAAATTATTTACTAATATCTTAATTTCAGACACGAATCTTCACATTAATGTCCACATTTAAGCAATAGGAGGATGGTTGGATTGAATTAAATCCCCTTTGTGATGTGAGCTCACAGTGTTAAAAGTTTAAAATACCCTGGGATATTTTCACCTACCCATTCATTGATAATCAGTTGTAGCACATATACTATAGCTATTTCTCTTTGATATTGGGCTAGATAAGATCAAAACCAAAAAATCATAAACAGCATTTATTAAGAAATGTCCCCAGGCAAAGACTAAAGTCACAACTGGTAACAAATGAGAAAGATCAAGTTTGGGGTGACAAGTAGTTTGATTCTGGATACGTTCAGTTTGAAGGGCCTGTAGGATGTTTAGGAGAAGATGTCCAATTGGAAACTGGAAATACATAGTCACAAAAAGGAGAGAGAAGGAATAAACAAAATTAATCATAGCAGGTTTTTTTTCAAATGAAAAAACATGGTTATAAAGTATTAAAAGCCTCCCATACTTTTTTCTCTTATACAGACTAAAGTCCAGAGGTTCTTAACCCAACCAAGTGATTGTGTAGAACCTAACTGCAATACAGCACTCCTTCCTTTGTTCTATGTCTGTGCCTTCTGTGAGTTTTGTATTTTAATGTTTCGATTTACATTTTAATAACTGCATCTCTACAGTAAGCCCCTGAGAAAGGGAACTGTGACCTATTCATTTGGGCATCTTATACATAGTAGGTGTTTATTAATTGTTTTTAATTAAGTTGATGAGTTGACAGAGATGTCAGCTCTGTTTTCATTGGGTGTTTCAACAATATGAGAAGAACATAGGAGACCTTACGAAGACACGATTGGCAAAAGCAACTGTGAGAAAATCACTTCAGAGAAACCATGCAGTGGACACACAGTGCCCTTACTTAAATGGAAAGTACAGTACTAGAGAGGTTAGGTGATTTGCCTGAGGTTCACCGTTAACTAGAGCAGCCCCTGAACTCAAACTAGTTCTCCTTCTAGCACTGACTGGACCGTGGGGTGGGGGAACAGGGCAGGTCATACAAGGTACAGGTATTTAATCATCTCCACCATAAGGTCTGCAGACTGTGGCTTCCCTTATTGAAGTGTTTCAAAACATTAGACACCCCTACATTCAAAATAAGAACAAAAGTACTATCTAAGAGCTAAAGTAAAAGTTTCTAAATTAGCCATTAGTTACATTAAAGACAGAGAAAAGAACAACCAAAACTTGACATTCCTTAGACTATCCTTTAAGATATTTTGTTTGTTGTTTACTCAAGAAATGTTCTCAATCTTCTTCCATATCAAGAGAGCAGGCCAGCTTTCCAGAATACAGGCTGAACATGTCAGATACTTAGTTATCCAGGATTCCATGTAACTATGACATAATCATGTCTAAGAAGATCTGCAATAAAATCTGTTAGGGGATTCTGGCGGCATATTTCTCACGAAGGGGGTGTGTGTGTGTGTGTGTGTGTGTGTGTGTGTGTGTGTGTGTGTGTGTGTGTGTGTGTGTGTGTGTGTGTGTGTGTGTGTGTGTGTGTGTGTGTGTGTGTGTGTGTGTGTGTGTGTGTGTGAGAGAGAGAGAGGGAGGGAGAGAGAGAGAGATTGAGAGAGAGAAAGAGAGACTGAGAGTCCTCCTCGCTTTTGTGTACAGCTATGTAAGAACAACTCATGTCCGGAAAAAAACCTGACCACAAAGGCTAGCCCATTAAGGATTGTGAAGTGAAAAATAAAGTGCCTAGCACCAGTGGGCCATAGAATTAGCCAAACCTGAAACCCCTTCCCTCCAGGCTTCTTATTAGATGAAATAATAATGACAATTTTAAGTTCATTATTATTTAGGTATTCTGTTATTTGAAGCCAAAAGCATTAAACTGGCACAATCATTCTGAAATGGAACGGTTTAGGTCCATCTATTTCATGAATAGCCAGAATGAGAGTAGGTAAATTCCTCTATTCATGAATGCATTTTGCCTTTTCTATTGTGTGGCTGAGTTATATGAAAGCACAGAGGAGTCTTGCTTCTTACTTCTGAGTTCTACTTATTTAATATTATTATGTCCTTTAATTAGGTACTGGATCATGCTGGGACTAGCCTTACAGCGATTTTAAAAGTTCTTTTTACAGAACCAATTAGAACTTCTATTCCTAGGCATTCCAGATCTCGTGGCCATCTGGTCATACAACCTTTCCAGTACTTTTACCCTGCTGTGACACCACAGAACTGCCACAGGCAGCCAAACGCTCGTTTTCATTTAACTAGTTCTTGTTTTTCTGCCAATATAGAGGTGCAGCTTAGAACTGGGAATTCCCTATAATAATATGTGGCCATACAGCCCTACAAATACACCTCTTCCAGTAAAATGAAATGCATTTTATTGTTTTTAAAAAATTGAAAGAGCAAGTTGATCTTTATGAAATACTAATTGAAACAATGAGGTGGACAGGGTTTGCCACATATTATCTAATAAACATCAGTCATAAATTTTAATAAATTATCTTGCTTAACCTTACAATAATAAACTGGACACTCAAAGTTCTTAGATCTAAAGATACAAAAATAATTCTGTGTTCAACAATTAGAGAATATACAGTCTTCTCCAGAAAACACAGAACCGTTACAGTAACTGGCTATATAAAAAACCATAATGCAAGTCTCTCAATGAATATCCAAGAAATAATATCTCTGACTATAATGTGTTTATACAGAAATCACCAATAAAATACAAGTCTCTGTATGTACGTACATCAAATTTTTTAAAAACTTTAACACAAGGACTAATAAAAATCATGATGGATATTAAAAGATATTGAACATTACTAAACAATAATGAAAATACTATATAACAAAACTTGGGGGATGCACCTAAAGGGGACCTGTAAGTGAAACTGATAGCTTTAAACACTTACATTAAATATAAAGAATAAAATATCAGTTGAGGGCTTCCCTGGTGGCACAGTGGTTAAGAATCTGCCTGCCAATGCAGGGGACACGGGTTCAAGCCCTGGTCTGGGAAGATCCCACATGCCACGGAGCACCTAAGCCCATGAGCCACAACTACTGAGCCTGCGCGTCTGGAGCCTGTGCTCCGCAACGGGAGAGGCAGTGACAGTGAGAGGCCCACGCACCGTGATGAAGAGTGGCCCCCACTCACCGCAACCGGAGAAAGCCCTCTCACAGAAACGAAAACCCAACACGGCCAAAAATAAATAAATAAATAAATAAATGTATAAAAAATATCAGTTGAGCATTCTTAAGAAGTAACAAAAAGAAAAACTACATACAAAGAAAGTAGGAAGAAGAATAGATACTAACGATATAGAAAACAAAGTTGAGAAGAACTATTAAGTCTAAGAACTTGTTCTTGGAAAGATAACAATGTTGAGAGTAATGAAGACAAGAATGGAGAAGGTACAAGTGGAGGCAAGATTTGAATTCACTCAACGTTAAGAAAATAATGAGAAGGCTATGAACAAATTTATGCCAAAATTTTGAAAACTTAATGAAATGGACAGAACTTTAGATTGTGATCCCAACTCTACAAAGAACAGGATGCCTGAATAGCACCATAACCACTGAACTAATTGAGTTTGTGAGTAAAAAATCTCACAAAAATCTTCATATGATAGTACAGGTGAATTTTACTGTATACAAAGAATGCCGCCTGCCCTATCAGTAAACAAAGGAGGCTGCGGCCATCAAGCCAGCAGTCTCTGCAGCCACCCTGACTGTGCACCCTGAAGGGATTCAGGATGGAGAAAAACAGGTACCTGCCCCAGGTAACTGAGGTGCATATTAAAGGAATAATTTCAATAAGCCCAGACCCTTGCATCTTCCCATATATTAAAAAAAAAGCACTAAATTCATTAACTTGAGATGTCTGGTTTTTCTTTAATCAGCAGTAATGTTTTGATGTCCTACTACCTGGGTTTGTTTTGTTTTTTTTTTTTTTTTGCAAACACTCCTATATATCCTGGCTTTTCCCTTACCCCTTCAGAACAGTCCCTCGGGGCCATCTGACAAGGTGTACCCTCAGCTTAGGTCCTCAGTAAGTCCACCGAATAAACATAATTCTCAGCTTTTAGGTTGTGCACTATTTTTCAGTCAACACTACCAATCTTTCAAATTCATTCCAATCTTACAGCAACGGTGAACAGGGGAAGAAGAAAGAAAGAAACAATTCCCTCTCAAATAATTTTTGTGGATATTATAACTCCGACACTAAAAATTGTGACAAGAAACACGAGAAATGACAATTTAAGGCCAATCTTACACAAAAATCCAAGCCAAATATTAAGAAGACACATTTAAGAGTTAAAGAAAAATGCTACAGAATGTTCATTTTTACTCATGTCAAGTAGGTTATTTAGACCAACTATGAAGGTGATTTAAAAAAACAAAGGTTACTTGAAAAACTATATTATTTCTAAATGGAAAACAGTGTGCTGAGCATCAAAACCATGATTTAAGTGAGGACATTTGCTACTCCCAGCAAATAGGGGTATTTTGACAACCTTTGCAGTTGTAGGGCAAAAGTCAAGGATCCAAGCTTAACAAACGTGGGGAATTGGACTAAGCTAGGATCCCCCTAAATTTATACACCCAGGGAAAGATGAACTAAAATTTAATGCCTCATTCCTATCCCCTTTAGAGGCTGCCTTGGTTCTGAGCAAAGGAGAAAAAAAATAAAATGAGAAATACCCTTTATTAAGACACTTGGGTCATATGCTAGTTCTCATGTAGATTTAGGTCCAGCAACCTCAAGTCATAAACTTGGTTAAAGATGGTCCTCTAAAATAACTGGAAAAGTGAAAAAAAAAGAACTGGAAAAAATGAAATAGTCCCATGATGTCTTATCTTCCATTAGCACGTAAAAATGACCAATTATAAACTAATGAACATTATCCTGAATTTCATGATTTATAATGTAAAGTTAAAACAGAATGATGCAAGATAGTATCTATTACAATTATTCACATAATATAGAAAGAAACTGAGTCCCTCTTAACACCAGAAAAAGGTAAATATATGAAATGTCATGATACTTGCATGGTGTACATATAATTATATATGTATGTAACTATATATGGGTACATTTAATTATATACAAATACATAAATATAATTTTCAAACTGTTCCATACATACATGGAAATACCCAAACTAGCATACTTTGGAAATATTACACAATGACACTCATTTCCAATAATACTTATTACTCAAATGCTTGCGGTCTTAATCCACATTATTTTCAACAGCATATAAAGTAGTTTATGTAGGCAAACAGAAGAACACAACATAAGCTTTCAACCTGATTATCTGACAATAGAGAATATCCATACAATCTGTTAACCAAAAGGAAAGCAAAACTACTAAAATCCTATTTGTTGCACATTTGTTTCCTATAAGTATCTCTCATTCACTGAAATTCTACAAATTATTAAATAAATTGAACAAAGTAAGGACCAAACTAGTTATATCAGCTGATGGCAGGAATAAGCAAGGTCTGTTTAATGGAACAAGATTATTTTAAGATTCACATGTTTTCAATGTCAGAAAAGGCACATCCAAGATGAAACCAGCTCTCTGAAACTGCATGTGATAGAGGCAGTTTTCAGAAACTTGGCATTGAAGAATTTAGCCTAAATAGATGAAGAATTACTGGCACATTTACTTTATGGTATATTTTCCTGAAACTCTGTGGATATTATAAAATAAAATGTGGATGGTAACAGAAAATAGAAAAACAGTGGACAGGCAATTGGATTGGAAATGACTCTAAGACCAAATTGATACACAATATACATTTTAACGAATGATCTATCAAAGTTAGTGGATGCAAAGTCATAGAAGTTAATATCGATTCGTGAACTTGAAGTGCAAATAGTCAAGAAAACACATTTGAAGAAGTATATGGTACAAGAAAAAACAAAGTGCAACCATAAAAGGATGCATACGATGGTTAAACTGTGTAACGTTATTTATCTGAATGCTCACACGCTCTTTAAAATGAGTAACTGCTATAATGGTTATTGATAACACCAGAAACAAAGAACATCCAATACTTCCTTAGGCAATATGGCCTAAGTTTTAAATTACAGCTGCAAGTACTTCAATAATTCTCCCAAGGAGAGCTGTGGTCTGCGTTCCTTCCCCGGGAATCTGGGTGGCCTTAAGATTGTTGTGACGAATAGAGTACAGTGGAAGTGACATCATGGACTTCTAAAGCCGGGACTTAAAAGATCATGCAGCTTACTTATTGCTGGAAACACTCACTCATAAGCCCTGCACTGTTATGTACTACATCAGACTACCCTGAGACTGACTGCCCGGAAATGTCACATGTGGGGACTTGGATCCTTGGTTCCAGCTAAACCCACACTTCAGCCATCCAAGCCCAGGTCCCAGACACAGGCATGAAGAAGCTGGCAGATGATTCAACTCCCAGGCTGAGAGTCACCCCTTAACCATTCAAGTCATGCCAGCTGAGCCTCAGACATCACGTAACAGAGACGAGCAACCCTGTTGTTCCCTATCTGAATCCCTGACCCACAGAATCTTTGATCACACACACACACAAAAAAAGGGATTGTCTTACCCAGTAAGTTTTCTGGTTACTTACTATGCACTGTTATATAACCAGAATAGGTAACTATAAAGGATGAAATTAATTTAGGACAATCTATTATTAATAAGAAGATAAAGCATACTTACTGTCTAATGGAACATGATTTGAGTTAAATTATTCAGGGTATAGAATGTATTCCTAGAAATTCCCTGGTAAGCAAGAACAAAATGGGCAGATCAAATAATGGAACACGATGAAAATGCAAAGCATGCACACAAAACGGGATAGACTAACCAAACATTAAATTATTAGTGTTCACATTACTGTTCATATATCAAGAGCCTTTAAAATTCATGATCATCAGAAAATCATGGACGCTATTAGCTTAACGTACTTTTCAGAATAGAAGAAAATATATCAGGAGCTCAAAAAGATCCCATGTCTTAAATAAAAAAATTTCACAATTATTTCCCAAACTGATTCTCACTGTGTGGCTCTAGTCCTTAGAATTCCAGCGTCTTTGCTTGATCTTTCTTGGTTCCTAGATTTTAGATCTGCTTATTTATTTATATTTTGACTACAAGTGCCAGCACTTTGACAGTTCTTGGGTTTCCAGGACTTCAGCCTTTATCTCTGTGAGCTCCCTCATCCTTCATTTTTTGGCATAATATAACCCTTGATCCTGGTTTTGGGTTCTCTGACCCTCAGTTGGAGAGATTCCAAATGATGAATTCAACCCCCTCGTAATGTCCAAGAAAACCACTTTTTTTCTCTGACCCCTTCTGCTCCAACCTATTCTTTTTTTTTTTTTTTTTTCACAGAATTTTGTTGACTCAGCCCTAATCTTTGCTGATTTCAATTTTGGGGGACAGCTGAGAATCCACTGGCATTTCTAGTTACTACACAAAATTGATAAATATTCATGGACACATAGTGGTCATGGAAACAACAGAAGAACTGCAATGTGATATCTACATTCTTTCTTCTTGCAATAAAAGCACTATCCCTAAGAAAGGGAATCTGGTAAACTGAAGATATACGGAGAATGAAAAAGGCTCCATGATTACCTTACATGGAGAGGTTTCAGGCAACAGAATTAGCAGTGAAAAAAGAAAATAGCCTAATGGTCTCAGTTATAGATGTTAGAATATTGAAAAACATCTCACATCTTTAAAGGTGAAGACCGTCATGGTCAACATACTATTGGAGAAGGAATTAAAAGTTGTATTTCAAATATGTAAGTCGGAGGAGAAATTTGAGAACAGAAAAGCATACATTAAGACTATAATGTTCAACTTTAGAAGACATTAGGACATTGAAATCTAATAAAAATAATCAATTACTAATTAAGTAAGTGCCAAGATATGGACAAGATATCATTGCTGAACCACAAGAACGGGGATACAGGATCAAGCTAAGGAGTTATATGTAAGAATTTATGAAGATGTTAACTGAATATATGAAAATTCATAAATAAATTGGATCAAAGGCTCTAAGCCACATATGAATGAATATTAGTAGTGGTATATCCTACTAGTCTAGGGTTGTTATGAGTTTTGGAAAGAACCATATATCTTTAATATATAGGTGTTCCTGTGTGTCAATCACTTACTTTGGGGTCCAAGGATATGGAAGTGAACAAAACAGACCGAAATCCCTGAAATTTAATAAGAGTTTTTATTTTAGTGCAGGGAGATAGACAATAAGCGAATAAAGAACACATTATATTAGGAGAGATAAGAGTTTCAGACAAAAATAATTAAATAGACAGAGGAAAGGGAATAGGGAGTAGAGGGGTGGGTGGGAGGAGTTGTTTCCACTTTAAATAGGACAGTCAGGGAGAGCCTCAGCAACAAGGTGACATCTGAGCAAATACTTGAGGAAGATGTGAAAGGCAGCCACGTGGACAAGCAGAAAAGCATTCCAGGCAGAGGGAACAACAAGCTCAAAGATCCGGGGCAACACTATTCCTATCATGCTAGAAGAGTGTAGCTGAAGCAGAGACAATGAGGGGAAATTAGGGGTAGGTCACAGAGGTTTCAAGGACCTCTTATGCAGAGCTTCAAATACTGTTTCAAGGATCATGACTTCTTCAGTGGTAAAACGAGAAGCACTGAAAGGCTGTGAAGAGAGGGTGACAAGATCTGGCTTGCATTTTAGAAGGATGATTCTGACCATTGTCTTTGCTGCAGGGGAGCAAAGGCAGAAGTGGGGAGACCACCTTAAAGATTACTGAAGTAACCAACATGAGCGTGTGTTGGCTGAGGACAATGGAGCAGCAGATTTTGCACGTATTTTTTTAAGGTAGAGCCAACAGGATTTGCTGATGGATTGAAGCTGAAGAGAAAGAAGAAAGTCAAGAATAACTCCAAGGTTTTTTTGTTCTGAGCAATGAGAAGAATAGTGTTGTTGTTTATGAAGATGAGGGAGAATTAAATAGAAACAGGATTATTGGGAAATATAAAAAGCTTTGTTTGGGGTGATTTGGGATGCCTATTAGACATTAATGTGAGATGTAGAAAATCCAGATGAATATTGACTTTGGTCAGCGGTAACTAATGTATAAATTCTCAAAGATTAAGTAAGTTATGTAAATGAGGTTTGGAGCCAGATATAAGACAATTATTTGTGAGCAAGAAGTGTCCTACGGCCTTAAAATCCCTTTAGGGTATACTTGGTGCCCAAACACAATACTTCTGCAGGGCAGTTTTGACTTTTGAGCTCAGTCTCATCAATCAAAGAATAAATAAGCTTTAACAAAGGAGACAGTTCTGTACATTTTTGTGTAGGGAGTACATGAATGGCCTTTCAGAGATGAATGTTCAAGGTAATTCCAAAAAGGTCTGGGAATGTTTTTGAGGGATGGAAACATTATTAGAATAATGATATAGCTTTTTAAAACTATTTGAGAAGAATATTTCATTTAGATTAATAAAGTTTGCTTGTCTTTTTGTTGGGAGAAAAGGGCTTTTTATAGTCACTCTTATGTGCATTAAAGTCCCACACTGACGGACACATTCATCATCCACCCTTTATGTTAATTAAAATTGATGCCATAAATTAATCACAAATGAAAACTATAGGTTTTACAAACATTGGTCAAATTGTGCTAAAATTGAAAAGATGTTCAACATTGCTAATTATTAGAGAAATGCAAATCAAAACTACAATGAGATATCATCTTATAGCAGTCAGAATGGCTATCATCAAAAAATCCACAAACAATAAATGCTGGAGAGGGTGTGAAGAGAAGGGAACCCTCCTACACTGTTGCTGGGAATATAAATTGGTACAGCCACTGTGGAGAACAGGATGGAGGTTCCTTAAAAAACTAAAAATAGAGCTACCATATGATCCTGCAATCCCATTCCTGGGCATATATCTATAGAAAAACATGGTCTGAAAGGATACATGCACCCCAATGTTCATTGCAACAATGTTTACAATAGCCAAGACCTGGAAGCAACCTAAATGTCCATCTACAGATGAATGGATAAAGAAGATGTGGCACATATACACAACAAAATATTACTCAGCCATTAAAAAGAATGAAATAATGTCATTTGCAGCAACATGGATGGACCTAGATATTGCCATACTGAGTGAAGGAAGTCAGGCAGAGAAAGACAAATATCATATGATATCTCTTATATGCGGAATCTAAAAAGATACAAATGAACTTATTTACAAAACAGAAACAGACTCACAGACTTAGTTTGGAAAACAAACTTATCATTATGCAAGGGGAAAGGTGGTGGGGGTGATAAATTGAAAGTTTGGGATTGACATAAACAGACTACTATATATAAAATAGATAACCAACAAGGCCCTACTGTATAGCACAGGGAACTCTGCTCAATATTATGTAACAACCTAAATGGAAAAAGAATTTGAAAAAGAACAGAAACATGTATATGCATAACTGAATCACTTTGCTGTACACCTGAAACTAACACAACATTATTAATCACCTATACTCCACTAAAAAATTAAAAGTTCACACACAAAAAAACTCCCCTCAAAAACAATTACAAAAATAACTGGCTGTAACCTACTCTTCAGTCATCCTTACTCAGTGAGTACAGTGAGGGTTTGCTACACAAGAGGAACTTAAGGGTGATATATCGCTGGCAATGTGGAAAAAAAAATACACATCTGTTTGACAGGCAAAGGTTTATTTATGGGAAGAGGAAAATACTAGTACCACCAAAAACTGAGGTTTGTTTCAAAAAATCAGTTGATTTTTCAAGTATGTTAGAAGTTTTCACAAATACATATTTTTATGGCAAAAAGCCCTATTTACTGGAAAATTAGCAAAAAAGGCATTTACTTGAAAACCAAGATTTTATTTTGGGGAAAATGCTATTTCTCAAGTTATATTTACCCCTAGCGTCTTCATTTCCTAGTTTTTAAGCAATAATGTTTTGTGAAAGTTTTTAGTATCTAATTTATTACATAAATCACACTGAAGCCTTTTCAAAGAAATAACCATTAAAGTGCTAAATGCTATTTTTGTTATTGTGTATAAAGTTTGGAATAGACGTGGACACAACTGCAGCTGTAAATCTGCTTTATGTTTTTCATTCTCAATAACATTTACACAGCAGGCAACTGGTTAAGTATCTCTCAGGGGTTCTTAAAATGAAAGTAGAAGCTTTATTAACTCATTTCCCACTGTTCTTACTGAAAAACCATATCCTGAAATTCAGCAAGTACTTAACATTATGAAGTTCTAAAATGAAAAAATTACAACAAAAAAGTATCCACTGGATGGTCAGTATGAGGGAAACTGATTGGAATTCCGATAAACAAGACCGTAAAACAAGATTTGTGCCCAGGAAAGTAAATAATGATGTGTATAAGGTAAAGCTTTTTGATCCATTTAGTCAACAGGTGCTAATTAAGGAACAGAAGATGAAGAAAAGACATCATCTAGAATCAGTAAGCTGGAAGAAGAAAGGTCAAGAAATGATTAAATGTTACTTCTCTCAGTGGTGATTGCTGCTGGTTCTAAGATCAAAAGATTCCGTCACCAGAGATATCTGACACTGCTGAGACCTCCCATGAGCAGGAGAAACAGCCTCCAGGGAAAGAAGGAAATGCTTTCTGACAGTTTGCTCTAAAGTGATAAGGAAGACTCCCTAAATGTTAGGGAAAGGGTTCTGGCACTACAGCTGAGCTCAGTTTTTCAGGACCCAATCCAGATGCAGGAACACAGAAGACAAAGATGTCAAGATGTGGGAAATAAAGTTTCATGATGATGAGCAAGGTGTGTAGTCAGACCACAAGTTCACTTACCGGCTCTCCAAGAGGTAGCTGGGTAACAATGGGGGAAGATACAGAAGAGATGATGATACAACCTGCCTCACAGGATTTCTGTGAGGATTTATGGAACCATCCCACAGAAATAATGTAAGAGAATATTAGCTATTGTAGTCATTGAAAGTAGCAGATTTTGATGACTATGCTACAATTAGAAAGATGCAGGTCTACATCTGAATGAAAGACAAGGATATAATTTCAAATGATATTAGGTGAGCTTCCAGTACAGAAGACAACTCTCAGGACTTCACTGTTAACTGGTGACCATGCAATCTTAGCCTGGTTTTATTTTGCAGTAACTTAAGACACAGCCTTAAACAAGGAGGGGAGAGTTGCACTAAACTTGAATGAGGAAAATGAAATAAAGGTTAACTTCTACTTCATTAAAATACCAATTTCAAATTTGGAAATTATATTCCCCTTCATGAAAAAGCATTCATGAATTGCTCATGTGCACATTATACAAATGCA
The DNA here is from genome assembly GCF_028021215.1 of Eschrichtius robustus. Lineage (NCBI taxonomy): Eukaryota > Metazoa > Chordata > Mammalia > Artiodactyla > Eschrichtiidae > Eschrichtius > Eschrichtius robustus. The sequence continues at coordinate 121,869,597 of NC_090831.1, read as the reverse complement.
CAAAGTGTTTCTTCATTAAACAATAATTTCTTTTAACTCTACTATGAATATGACACTTGATTAGACTACAATGCCAATTGTTTTCTCTAAAAGCTTCAGTAGGTGGTAGACGAGAAAAAACTTTCCTAAAACAACGAAATGTTAACTACAAAATGCTAAGCACTGTAACAGAATTATGTTTATAGGATGCAACTTCATATGAGGGACTAACTGCTATATAGAGCAATTCAAAAGGACCAAAGGTTGAGGCTTAAAGAACTCAGGCCTATCAGTAAAGTTTAAGTAAATATCAGAGTCACAGGCTCATATTTTCATCTATTAACTTGCGCAAAGTAAATGATTGTATGCATTACTATTATTTAGCACGCTACTAACAATCATATTACTTACTTATCTACTGCCTAAATTATAAGATTTTTTCCCGTATGGGAAAACATCCTTTTGCCCTTGAAACAGAATAATTCACTAACGGGCAATATAACAGGCAATGTAACTGAACAATGAGAATTCTACCATAGCCACAGGTCTCATGTTTTTAAGAGGGAAAAACTACACTGAATCAATTAAACTATTTGAATGTGCCAATGCCATAGAGTATAGTACCAATTAGTTATTTACTCATGATACAGATCATAAGGTCCCTGAACAACTTCTAAAAACTCGAGAGCTAGTCTAAAATTTTCTTAAAGCAAAGACCTTTGACTTGACAATGGATAAAATGGAAACAATATTTATTTAATATGTCATTTAAATACCAAATGTGATTAGGATTAGAGGAAGAAACAACTATCCTAACAAGGGCAGTTAATTAAAATTATGACTTAGAAATTAACATTATTAGTCCTGAGGGAAGCCGGATCTTCTGCCTTATCTCAAAAGTGCTTAAGTATACTTGACACAGAGCACAGTGTTATAAATTATTTCCATTTTCGTTATATTATAGTCACTGCAGGCAAAGTAACTGCACACGTGCTAAATTGCCTTTGCATAAAACTAACATATTATAGACATATTTCAAATGTCTTGATTTCTTGGGCCATGACAGGCATGATACTTCTGAGAGCTGAGGAATCTGTGGACAAAATATAATAAATTAATATAAAGCAACAAGTAGACCAGATGGCCTTTGCTGATGTTATTTATTCATTTTTTTAATCAGCTAATTCATTTGAGGCAAAACAGTTTGTTATTCATCACTGAAGAATTGGCATATTTTTATTCAGTGAACACCATGCAATGTCATGACCACTGAAAGACGTCTACCTTAAATCACATGTTGCCTAATCACTTGCCAATTTGCCCTTAATTTATAGAACTCCTTGTCTTGAGGAATCAGATTTATACAGTCCTTATCTACTTTTTAGATACCACTGAAGATTTAGCTTTGTAGCTTTCGTTTTAATAATTCTTTACAATACTCTCAGGTGTTTGCCTGGATGGAGGTCTAGTGCATCAGTGCAAATTACTGGGTAAATGATTTATAAAAGAGGGGGCAAAAGCATGAGTTTAGAAACTGATGAATTAAGGTAAACTTGCTTGGCAACTTACAACTTATTAATTAGAGATTTAGACCATAATATATATATATATTTAACACTATTCTCCAGAAAGTTACAGAAATACAAGAGAGCATTGCTCTACATCAGAAATATAGATAACCACTATATATTGCTTTAAAATAATTTGTAATCATCTGAACTTTATAACAGCTGTTATGAAATTCCCAGATTGCTCGAATGGCTATTTTTTCCCCCTCCCTTCCTCCTTCCCTTCTTTTCTTTTTCATAAATTGTGCATTGTTCTACGATTATTCTATGTTGGTTATTTTAAAAAGGAATCAGACTTAGTCCACAGTTTAAAGAAGCTCTGGTTTGTGCTTATAATATTTATGAACTATTATATGTAAGATTAATAAATTTAAATATTTTATTTTCCACATCACTGCGGAAATAAATAATTTATTTTCCACATCACCAATCAAGTTTTCAAAGCGTAAAGAGACAAAGCATTGTATGCGAGACCTAATATATTTTAGGAATATTTTGAAACTTAAAAACAATAACCTGAATCTAACCACATAACTAGGAAAACACTGAAAAGAAGAAAAAGGTTTTGATACAGAGCTAGAGTTAGCAGATAACCACTAACTCAAAAGATAGATTGTTCAAATGCACTGGTTTAACTGAGTCTACTGATTGATAAAATGTTTCATTTCCTTTTATGAGAAAAAAATCAATTTATCTTAGGTGCTGTAAAATAATTTCGTCCAGGAACACTGACTAAGGACAAGTATTTTCTGCTTTCAATGCAGGGTTGTACAAGTCTGGCTTTTAAAACCAGAATAAAAATGGTACCTAGGTTAAGTCTGATCTCTGAAATATATTGCCTACTCTACTGACTGCACATTTTATATCAATACTATGGTATTGTAAGGCAGCACTGAAGAGAAGAAACAAATGTCCAGTTGTAGAAAAACTTTTTGATTCCACAAATGTCAGGAAAAACAGAATAAATCACACACACACATACAAAGAGATTAAAGAACTAAACAAGAATTCCTATGTATGATATTTTACTTTGATGAACAGAATTTTGCCTTATTAAATCAAGAGTTGACTATTGCTCACTGTTATTAAGGAATTTTGAATTATTTGTGGGAAATAGGGTCTATGAAGTGTATAAAAGTATGTTTATCAGTATTCATGATCCACTTTGAGGAAAATTACATGGCACCACGAATGGAAAGACTTAAATTAATATAACATAAATGAGTCATTTCATCTGTGAATCAATATGTTCTGCATGCAAAATTTAAAATCCTGCATTATTTTTGCATCAGAAAGGAGAAATTAGATGTTGCATTTCAGAATTCTACTCAAAATCATATTTTCTTGTTTTAATCAAGTGTTTGGAAATATACTGACTGTGAATAAATTAAAAGGTGTTTATTAACATTTACATCATTTATTGGAGACTGGTTCAAGATGGCAGAGCAGAAGGACATGCACTCACCCCCTCTTGCCAGGGCACCGGAATCACAACTAACTGCTGAACAATCATTGACAAGAAGACACTGGAACTCACCAAAAAAGATACCCCACATCCAAAGACAAAGGAGAAGCCACAATGAGACAGTAGGAGGAACGCAATCACAATCAAATCAAATCCCATAACCGCTGGGTGAGTGACTCAAAAACTGGAGAACACTTATACCACAGAAATCCACCCACTGGAGTGAAGGTTCTGCACCCCAAGTCAGGCTTCCCAAACTGGGGGTCTGGCAACAGGAGGGGGAATTCCCAGATAATCAGACTTTGAAAGACCAGCAGGATTTGACTGCAGGACTTTGACAGGACTGGGGGAAACAGAGACTCCACTCTTGGAGGGCACACACAAAGTAGTGGGTGCATCGGGACCAAGGGGAAGGAGCAGTGACCCCATAGGAGATTGAACCAGACCTACCTGCTACTGTTGGAGGGTCTCCTGCAGAGGAGGGGGGTGGCTATGGCTCACCGCAGGGACAAGGACACTGGCAGAAAAAGTTCTGGGATGAAGTCCTTGGCATGAGCCCTCCCAGAGTCCACCATTAGTCCCACCAAAGCGCCAGCAGCCTCCAGTGTTGGGTCACCTCAGGCTAAACAACCAACAGGGAGGGAACCCAGTCCTACCCATTAGCAGACAAGCAGATTAAAGTTTTACTGAGCTCTGCCCACCAGAGCAACACCCAGCTCTACTCACCACAAGTCTCTCCCATCAGGAAGTTGGCACAAGTCTCTTAGATAGCCTCATCCACCGGAGGGCAGAAAGCAGAAGCAAAAAGAACTACAATTCTGCAGCCTGTGGAATGAAAACCACATTCGCAGAAAGACAGACAAAATGAAAAGGCAGAGGACTATGTACCAGATGAAGGAACAAGATAAAACCCCAGAAAAACAAGTAAATGAAGTGGAGATAGGCAACCTTCCAGAAAAAGAATTCAGAATAATGATAGTGAAGATGATGCAGGACCTCGGAAAAAGAATGGAGGCAAAGATCAAGAAGATGCAAGAAATGTTTAACAAAGGCCTAGAAAAATTAAAGAGCAAACACCTAGAAGAATTAAAGAACAAAAAACAGAGATGAACAATACAATAACTGAAACGAAAACTACACTAGAAGGAATCAATAGCAGAATAACTGAGGCAGAAGACCATATAAGTGACCTGGAAGACAGAATGGTGGAATTCACTGCCGCAAAACAGAATAAAGAAAAAAAATGAAAAGAAATGAAGACAGCCTAAGAGACCTCTGGGACAACATTAAACGTGACAACATTCACATTATAGGGGTCCCAGAAGGAGAAGAGAGACAGAAAGGACCCGAGAAAATATCTGAACAGATTATAGTCAAAAACTTCCCTAACATGGGCAAGGAAATAGCCACCCAAGTCCAGGAAGCGCAGAGAGTCCCATACAGGATAAACCCAAGGAGAAACATGCCGAGACACATAGTAATCAAACTGGCAAAAATTAAAGACAAACAAAAATTACTGAAAGCAGCAAGGGAAAAACGACAAATAACATACAAGGGAACTCCCATAAGGTTAACAGCGGATTTCTCAGCAGAAACTCTCCAAGCCAGAAGGGAATGGTATGATATACTTAAAGTGATGAAAGGGAAGAACTTACAACCAAGATTACTCTACCCAGCAAGGATCTCATTCAGATTTGATGCAGAAATCAAAAGCTTTACAGACAAGCAAAAGCTAAGAGAATTCAGCACCACCAAACCAGCTCTACAACAAATGCTAAAGGAACTTCTCTAAGTGGGAAACACAGAGAAGAAAAGGACCTACAAAAACAAATTCAAAACAATTAAGAAAATGGTCATAGGAACATAAATATCGATAATTACCTTAAATGTAAATGGATTAAATGCTCCAATCAAAAGACACAGACTGGCTGAATGGATACAAAAACAAGACTAATATATATGCTGTCTGTAAGACACCCACTTCAGACCTAGGGACACATACAGACTGAAAGTGAGGGAATGGAAAAAGATATTCCATGCAAATGGAAATCAAAAGAAAGCTGGAGTAGCAATTCTCATATGAGACAGAATAGACTTTAAAATAAAGACTATTACAAGAGACAAACAAGGACACTACATACTGATCAAGGGATCAATCCAGCAAAAAGATATAACAATCGTAAATATTTAACCACCCAACATAGGAGCACCTCAATACATAAAGCAACTGCTAACAGCTATAAAAGAGGAAATTGACAGTAACACAATAATATTGGGGGACTTAACACCTCACTTACACCAATGGACAGATCATCCAAAATGAAAATAAATAAGGAAACAGAAGCTTTAAATGACACAACAGACCAGATAGATTTAATTGATATTCTACAGGACATTCCATCCAAAACCAGCAGATTACACTTTCTTCTCAAGTGCGCATGGAACATTCTCGAGGACAGATCACATCTTGGGTCACAAATCAAGCCACGGTAAATTTAAGAAAATTGAAATCATATCAAGCATCTTTTCTGACCACAACACTATGAGATTAGAAATGAATTACAGGGAAAAAAACGTAAAAAACACAAACACATGGAGGCTAAACACTATGTTACTAGATAACCAAGACATCACTGAAGAAATCAAAGAAGAAATCAAAAAATACCTAGAGACACATGACAATGAAAACACAACGATCCAAAACCTATGGGGTGCAGCAAAGCAGTTCTAAGAGGGAAGTTTATAGGCTATACAAGCCTACCTCAAGAAACAAGAAAAATGTGAAATAAACAATCTAACATTACACCTAAAGGAACTACAGAAAGAAGAACAAACAAAACCCAAAGTTAGCAGAAGGAAAGAAATCATAAAGATCAGAGCAGAAATAAATGAAATAGAAACAAAGAAAACAATAGCACAGATCAGTAAAACTAAAAGCTGGTTCTCTGAGAAGATGAACAAAATTGACAAACCTTTAGCCAGACTCATCAAGAAAAAGAGAGGACTCAAATCAATAAAATTACAAATGAAAAAGGAGAAGTTACAACAGACACCGCAGAAATACAAAGCATCCTAAGAGACACTAGAAGCAACTCTATGCCAATAAAACGGACAACGTGGAAGAAATGGACAAATTCTTAGAAAGGTATAACCTTCCAAAACTGAACCAGGAAGAAATAGAAAATATGAACAGACCAATCACAAGTAATGAAACTGAAACTGTGATTTAAAATCTTCCAACAAACAGAAGTCAAGGACCAGATGGCTTCACAGGTGAATTCTATCAAATATTTAGAGAAGAGCTAACACCCATCCTTCTCAAACTCTTCCAAAAAATTGCAGAGGAAGAACACTTCCAAACTCATTCTATGAGGCCACCATCACCCTGATACCAAAACCAGACAAAGATACCACAAAAAAAGAAAATTAGAGAACAATATCACTGATGAATATAGATGCAAAAATCCTCAACAAAATACTGGCAAACAGAATCCAACAACACATTAAAAGGATCATACACCATGATCAAGTGCGATTTATCCCAGGGATGCAAGGATTCTTCAATATACGTAAATCAATCAATGTGACAAACCATATTAACAAATTGAAGAATAAAAACCATATGATCATCTCAATAGATGCAGAAAAAGCTTTTGACAAAATTCAACACCCATTTATGATAAAAACTCTCCAGAAAGTGGGCACAGAGGGAACCTACCTCAACATAATAAAGACATATATATGACAAACCCACAGCAAACATCATTCTCAATGGTGAAAGAGTGAAAGCATTTCCTCTAAGATCAGGAACAAGACAAGGATGTCCTCTCTCACCACTATTATTCAACATAGTTTTGGAAGTCCTAGCCACAGCAAACAGAGAAGAAAAAGAAATAAGCGGAATACAAATTGGAAAAGAAGAAGTAAAACTGTCACTGTTTGCAGATGACATGTTACTATACATAGAGAATCCTAATGATGCCACCAGAAAACTACTAGAGCTAATCAATGAATTTGGTAAACCTGCAGGATACAAAATTAATGCACAGAATCTCTTGCATTCCTATACACTAATGATGAAAAATCTGAAAGAGAAATTAAGGTAACACTCCCATTTACCACTGCAACAAAAAGAATAAAATACCTAGGAATAAACCTACCTAGGGAGACAAAAGACCTGTAGGCAGAAAACTGTAAGACACTGATGAAAGAAATTAAAGATGATAGCAACAGATGGAGAGATATACCATGTTCTTGGATTGGAAGAATCAATATTGTGAAAATGACTATACTACCCAAAGCAATCTACAGATTCAATGCAATCCCTATCAAATTACCAAGGGCATTTTTTACGGAACTAGAACAAAAAGTCTTAACATTTGTATGGAGACACAAAAGACCCCGAATAGCCAAAGCAGTCTTGAGGGAAAAAAACGGAACTGGAGGAATGAGACTCCCTGACTTCAGACTATACTACAAAGCTACAGTAATCAAGACAACATGGTACTGGCACAGAAACAGAAACATAGATCAACAGAACAAGATAGAAAGCCCAGAGAGAAACCCACGCACCTATGGTCAACTAATCTACGACAAAGGAGGCAAGGATATACAATGGAGAAAAGACAGTCTCTTCAATAAGTGGTGCTGGGAAAACTGGACAGCTACATGTAAAAGAATGAAATTAGAACACTCCCTAACACCACACACAAAAATAAACTCAAAATGGATTAGAGATCTAAGTGTAAGACCAGACACTATAAAACTCTTAGAGGAAAACATAGGAAGAACACTCTTTGACATAAGTCACAGCAAGATCTTTTTTGACCCACTTCCTAGAGTAATGGAAATAAAAACAAAAATAAACAAACAATAAATGCTGGAGTTGGTGTGGAAAATAGGGAACCCTCTTGCACTGTTGGTGGGAAAATCAACTGATACAGCCACTATGGAGAACAGTATGGAGGTTCCTTAAAAAACTAAAAATAGAATTATCACATGACCCAGCAATCTCTCTACTGGGCATATACCCAGAAAAAAGACACATGCACCCCAATGTTCATTGCAGCACTATTTACAATAGCCCGGTCATGGAAGCAACCTAAATGCCCACTGACAGACAAATGGATAAAGAAGAAGTGGTACATATATACAATGGAATATTATGCAGCCATAAAAAGGAATGAAATTGGGTCGTTTGTGGAGACGTGGATGGACCTAGAGACTGTTGTACAGAGTGAAGTAGATGAGAAAGAGAAAAAGAAATATCATATTAATGCACATATGTGGAATCTAGAAAAATGGTACAAATGAACCAGTTTGCAAGGCAGAAAAAGAGACATAGAACAAATGTATGGACACCAAGGGGGGAATGGGGGGGTGGTGCTGGTGGTGGTGGGATGAACTGGGAGACTGGGATTGACATACATACATTAATATGTATAAAATAGATAACTAATAAGAATCCACTGTATTAAAAAAAATAAAATAAAATTCAAAAAATAAATAAATAAAATTTACATTGTTTATTTCTATAGCCCCTCTCACATTCTTTTCTAACATCCATAATCAAGGCAAGGGACCCTCACTTGCAAATGAATATCCTTCATATTAGAAATATGAATGGAACTATGATTTATTAATTTGCTAATTGCATTTTGTAAACATATTTCAAAAACTGTAAGAGCTTAGGCGTATAATTCTTTTTTTTTTCCCCACATGGTTGTGGTAACAATGAATTAGCTGCCAGACCACAAAGTGGTGGTGTAGACAGAGAAGATGAGAGGACAATCCCTGTTCACTCACGAGCTCCTTCCCCGCATCTCAATGTACATCTTTGATGATGTCTATTTTTTTATTGGAATGTAGCTTACTAATACTTTTCCAACTTTAAATTCACTGGAAGGTTGGGGTGGTACATATGTTTTCCGGTGGATTTAAAACCATTAAAATAATCATTTCAGCCCTGAGTTCCAATAAGAAGTTTGGCAGCGTGGCAAGTGAGAAATCAAAAGACCAGATATCTGGGCTCCATCATTTTCTTTTATTTTACAAACCAACTTCTAAGATTATCAATTTGCTCCTTTAAATTAGAATATTACCATATTTGTTCTATCTACCTTATAGGGTTGTTACAAGACCTAAATGTCATAATGTTGATGAAAAGCACCCTACAAAATACCAGGCATTAATTTACATCATTATCTTTAGGATAAAAAAAAAAAATCCCATGCAAGATTTTTTTTTTTAATTCATGAAAAGCACATTTTTAGAATTGAAAATCGCACAAATATCTTTATCTACTTTTGCTTTTCAAGAAACTCAGGCAACTTCATATTTAAATTGCATGAGTATCTTTCAATTATTTTGATACAGCTGATTATTTTCAGTGGTCATTGTATTAGTTAGGAATCCTTTGGATACAAGTAATGGAACACTCTGACTCAAACTGGACTAAACATTAAGAACATTTACCCTCTTTATCTTCTCACATAACCAAGAAATCTAGAGGTATGATGATCTTCTTATCTTCAGCTTGTTTTTGCCCAAACACAGGCTGTCTCTTTGAGATACAAACAGCCAATTGACCAAGATTGGCTCGTAAGTATCTTCCTCATTCAATCACCAACAAGAGCAAAAAGAATTTCCATGATTGGCTCATACTGACTTTTTAACATGGAATAGTCACCTTTATTTTTTGTAGAAAAGGACTGATCATTTGTTGATCATCACCATCTGAAAACAGATCAGGTTTGGTTTTTGACCCTAGTGCCTTGCCTCTGTTTAAAATTCTTCCCAACACTCCCTGTTTGGATTACACAGGCAGGGTTTTGTTATAATGTTTACATGCTCTTCATTCCTCAATCAGTTGTGAGAACTTTCTCCAGAATAAGATTTAATGATTAGTTGTGAAATAATATTGAGTCATGAAAGTAATCTATTATATTAGATACTTCCAGTGGTATTGAAATACTATCTCTTTATATGTATTTTATTCCATATATATAATTATGTGTCCCCCGTATTTTATTTTTCCTAATCAAACACAGTGTTCTGGCCCTGTGAATTCTTCTCTTTCCTTCTTTCACTTGTTTATTCATACAAAAATGTTTATTATGTACCAAATATGTGTATAGACACTATAATGTGGGCAATTTTAAAAACTGCTTTCTTCAGTAATAACGGTAATTGAGAAGAATATAAGTGCACATTAGGTTGAGATAAATTCAAGATTTCCTGATTTATTTATAGAATGAGTAATATAGGCAATAAATTTGGTGGCAGTATATAGAGGGAGAAGGAATTGTGACCTAAAATAAATATGGAAGATATGATAAATTTGATACCTACAGCTTAGATAGGTTTTGCACACTTGGAGAACGCATACTTTATTACTACTTATTAAAATGTACTCTCAATACTGTATTTATATCTCTTCTGTTAGACTCTGAGTTCCTTCATGTAAGAAATTACTTTTTCTTAATTTTTATATCCTCAGTGCCTAGTATGTATTTTTGTTCATAGAAGTATGAAAAATGGGTGAATAAGTGAATGAATAAATGATTTCTAGTAGGATAGTAATGAATACAACTAAGAAAAAGCAGGAATAAGAATAACATGCTTAAGAAAAAGTGATAAAATCAACATCAACGTGACTTCAATGGAGAAAATCAGTCAATTAAGCAAATGGTAAATAAGGTTTAAAAGATAAATTTAGAACAGACTATGCAGAGTTTTCAATAGGTCAATCTAGAAATTTTAAAATATATCGTGTAAGCTGTGGTAGTCCCTGAGGTTTCTGAGCTGGGATTAGCATGATGAAATAAGTTTTGTGTCTTTAATGTCCCTTAATTCTCTCTTCTTCACATTCACATGGATCATTTCTATACAGATTGTCAGATCCACTTGGCATTTAATCTAATTTATCTGAAGGTCAGTGTTGATGGACATAACGAGGAAAAAAGGATTGACAATAGGGATGAATAAACTTTGAAGCTTGGAAAGTCTCAATTATGTGACGGAGACAAAAATAAACCTGTAATGTCATATTTAGTCCTCGTCTATAGAAATATAATGGTTTTGCGGCTATCACAAAAACATTTCTTCCAAGGTTCTTGAAATTAATGGGTAGAAAATTAACCAATTAATTTTTTACAGGTTATTAATTAAGTAAGCTTGAGCCTAAGTATACAGAAACTGGCAAAACTTTGGAAAAGACTCAGGGTGCTTAAAGCTTCCTCCTCTTCCCAGGTCTTATCTTAGTTCCTCCTTGTAGAATTACTATATGATGCTCTTGCAATTTTCCTGAAATTCAACTGTGGAAATTCAGTGCTAAATTTAAGTGTAATTCCAAAATATGCTGTATAATTTGAATACAGTTCATCTACACCAACTTTGCTGAAGGAAGAGAAAAGGCAGAAAGCATATACTGTCTTTAATGAGACAGAAAACTGTCACTGACCAACATTTTTGAACATCATTTTTTAAATAGGCACCTTATCTTTAGCAAACATATGTTAGCTAGGCATTTTAACCAAGCAAAATGAAGTCTTGGAGTTGAGCAAAAACTGCCACCTTTTGCATAAAATTAAATTGAATACATAACATTCACAAGTTCTAATTTTAAAAAAAGTAAAGGAAAATATCTACATATATTTGATCCAAACAAGGAAGCAAAATGTTGATTTAGGGACATTCATTTCATAATCACCTATGTGTAACTAAAGAATTCCATTTTCATTCAATTAACTATAAAAAGAATTTATGTAAGCTTTTATATAAAGTTATAAAACTATCTTATTAAAACAGATTTAGACGATTTTTTTTTTTTGCTGTCAAATGCGTATAAATAAAAGTAAAAAAAAATGACAAACTGTATGGAATTAATATACCACCCACTCAGAATACACGTTTTCATTGTTAACAGTTCTATAATTAAATGTAAATGTGATGGTTCTGTATTTACATATGTCACCGGGAAACTTCAGGATGTACTATACGTATTGGTTCATGAATCCACAGCACATTCTTAAATTTTATAAATATCCCAAGTAATCTATATAAAAATAAGCATATAAAACTGGAAAAAGGCATATAATATTCCTGACTATTTAATATAATAATAACTTGGGTCTTTAGATAATGAGCAAATTTAATTTTAGTTACAAAACGGTAAGCTACATGGCACCTATAAAGAAAAGAGATGCTGACCTGGATATGTAAAATTACATTCTTTCAACTATATAATCTTCACAGAGAGATCAACAGAAGAAGAATCAGACATTATGTGGAATATTTGGATCTTATACGTAGGTTCAGTAAAAGAGATTTTTTCCCTTAATTTTCAGAAATATTAACAATAAAAATAATATAGTAGAATAATGCATTTTATTAATACTTCAAAGAAATAACACAGGTAAAGGGAAGCTAATTTTTCACAGATTAATAAAAATGGGTTCATAAACTGCACAATCATCTGTTTAATGCTGAAGTGCTTACAAGAGATTCATCATGGGGTTTTACCATTTATGTATAAAGGACATTTTTTTTAACTGGAAAATATTTAATATAAGAGTTTGGTTAAAAACTTGTTAGAGAACAGAAAAGCTGCAAAGGGAATGTTGAGGCCACACTGAGATAATACTTATGGGAAACAGCTACCCCTCTTAGGATGGGGCAACAGTGAGAAGCGATTGGAGTCAGCAGAAATTAGAAGCTGAAGGAAGAAACCACGTGGAGTTGGGATTCTGACCTGTTAGGAGGAGCTGCAACCTGGCCAGTTCTGCTGTTTTTGAGAAGACATGATGAACTCGGTTCTGAGAGTACTGGGGTGGAAAAAAAAGCAGGCGACTGGAAACAGTCTCCTGCAAGAGCAAGCACGTGGGAAAAGGCAAGCTGTATTTCCCTGCCTCCTGTCTTCCTGTCTCCTTCTAAGGTCCCCTGTTGATGGAACCCAATAGAAAACCTGCTGGTAAAGGATGAATGTGGCTTGCAGAATCCCAGTTCCTGCATCACAAAGAAGAAAACAGACCAGTGGGCTTGGAGCTGACAGGCCATGGCTTAGTATTTAGCACATGATCATCCATCCTATAACTCTCAAGGATTTGACAAATGCTAACACTCATATTCAATTAAGAATGTAAATATGTAACCCAAGTGTCTGTAACTAGGGAATCCCCTGGTGCTTCCATCTTCTGGGAACAATTTTTCTTTAAAAATTTTTATAAAATGGTAGGGATGGAGGTTGGAGCTTAAATACCTGTCTTACATACTATATGATTGATATCCAGGGACTTAAAATTTTCTGTACAACTCACAGGCCTTATTTTCCTGATCACCTCTAATTCCAATTTTCTATTTTTACTGCACTTTTCTTTTCACTGAAGTCTCCCCTTAGGAAGTTTTCTTTTTCTCTGCCTTGCATCATCTCACATAAGGAATGGGACCATTTCTCCTTAGAAACCCCAAGGGAACACTAACAAAAACCAGTTATTATCTAAGGTTTAGAGAAATGAGTGGCTGTTGTACGATAAAAAACTAAAAATTACATAAAGAACTTTTAATATATTTAGCAGAAGACTAAGATTATGGCTAGGATAACTGTATTTCCTATTGGAAAAACCACAGAAAGCTGTATTTTACTGTTGCTCATGCAGTGAACAAAGTGGTCTGTTTTACCTTTTTTCTCCTTAAACTGCTTAAGATTTAGGAAATACATGGGCTTATAGTTGGCATAACTTCACCCACATTTGTTGCAATTCAACAAATGTGTATTGAATGCCTAGTCTCTGTGCGAGGTTTGGCATTATCAGTGAACAAATCAAAGATGCACAAGGCTCCAATAGATTAGAATGGGAGACAGACATGTATATTATTAGCATAAGAAATGTCATGGCCAATGCATAAAGTGAGATGTAAACAAAAAAGGAGGGGTTACAATGGAAGGTCTCTGAAATTCGAGAAATGTTTCTCAACCTTGGGAGCACTCTTAGTTTTCTTGTGTTTCCCTTTTCCTTTGTTATTATTTCATTTCAGAAGGTCAACACCCATTAATAGTTTTAATGTCGCATTTCATTACCGTTCATTACAGTAACTTGTATTTCAGATTGTCTCTTTTTGTTCCTATTGCTCTCAGGTAAACAAGTTATTTATATTTTATTATGCCACCTGGGTTAAATCCTAAAACCTAATTTTGTCTTTGGATGAGCACAACTGAAATTGCTATGGGTTTCACTGAGTTGGTGCGCTAAAGTAAATATACGTTTCATGTAACCACATCTAAGGGCAGAATCTTCTTTAAAAAAACCAAATACAGGGCTTCCCTGGTGGCGCAGTGGTTAAGAATCCGCCTGCCAATGCAGGGGACACGGGTTTGAGCCCTGGTCCGGGAAGATCCCACGTGCTGCGGAGCAACGAAGCCCATGCGCCACAATTACTGAGCCTGTGCTCTAGAGCCTGTGAGCCACAACTACTGAGCCCGCATGCCACAACTACTGAGCCCACGCGCCTAGAGCCCGTGCTCTGCAACAAGAGAAGCTACCCAATGAGAAGCCCGCGCACCGCAACAAAGAGTAGCCCGGGGCTTCCCTGGTGGCGCAGTGGTTGAGAATCTGCCTGCTAATGCAGGGCACACGGGTTCGAGCCCTGGTCTGGGAAGATCCCACATGCCGCAGAGCAGCTGGGCCCGTGAGCCACAATTGCTGAGCCTGCGCGTCTGGAGCCTGTGCTCCGCAACAAGAGAGGCCGCGATGGTGAGAGGCCCGCGCACCGCGGTGAAGAGTGGCCCCCACTTGCCGCAAATAGAGAAAGCCCTCGCACAGAAACGAAGACCCAACACAGCCATAAATAAATAAATTAATTAAAAAAAAAAAAAAAAAAAGAGTAGCCCGTGCTCACCACAACTAGAGAAAGCCCGTGCACAGCAATGAAGACCCAACTGCAGCCAAAAATAAATAAAAAATAAATTTAAAAAACAAAGAAAAAAAACCCACCAAATACAAATACTAGCTTGGAAACATGTCTGACATTAAACTGGGCAGTGGGTGCAAAATCAGATAACATATGTGAAACATATTACCCCGAAAAGGATAAAAAGCAGCACGGATGTAGTATCACATTATCATCATTGACGGGAAATAAGAGATCGTGAACAAATGTTTCCACAGCCCACACTCTTTTATAGATGTATTAGTTACCTTTGCTCCAACAAAACTCAAAGAGACAAGTCCTTAAATTACATATAATATTGATAAAAACCTCATAAGTTACCAAATATTACGCGTTTAATTATCATAACATATTCTGCTTTCAATGTATATAATCCAACTTTATGTAACCCAACTTTTAGGATGAATAAAAATTTCTTATCCTTAAATGTGATATGATATTGTGTGTGTGTGTGAGTCTAGATCAGGATCTGGCTGGGTTTGGGAGGGGTGGGGGGCTGCTTATTTACAAAGTAAACCTTCACCAACCAGATGATGCCCATCAAGAACCGCTAGCTAGTCTTAAAACAGGTTCACACTGCTAGTTAAACGCAGGTCACATCAGATATTTTCTGATTCCGAAAACTCATGCTCCTAAATACTAACTATGCTGTATCAACTTCAATATGTGCAGCTCTGAAAGATGCTCATGAGCGTTAACTATACTGCAGTTAAAAACAAAAAGGAAAAAAGTTCATGAGAAATTCATCCAACTTTTCAGACAATTTCATTTTTAATCTATCCATTCATTCCATGGACATTTTCTGCATGACTGCCACAGAGCAGATATTTTCCCTGAAGAGCAGAGTGGCAATATATATATATGATGCTGGAAAAGACAGGCATGTCTGCAGTTAGTCTGGAGTAGTATTACACATGTGTTAACAGAAATATGAACAAATTCTTACACAAACATAAAGGAAGGAGCATCTAACAGTGGAGGTTCAGGGGAGCAGTGGGGAGAAAGGTCTTGTGGAAGCTGGACACTTAACCTCAGGAGATAATTAGGAGGTTATTCCAGACAGAGAAGACAGTATTTGTAAAAGAGCAGGAAAAGAGGTGATTATTTTGATACAGCAGGACCATTGAAAATACGAAGGGAGGTTTGGAAAATGAGTGTGAAATTATAGGAGCTTAAACTTTACCCAGATTTAAGTATCAATATTTGAAATGAAATGAGCAATTACCATTGTTTTTTTACAAGGTCAGAATCTGTGAAGTGTTTTAGTGACGTAAGAGTTGGCCTTCAGAGGAAACTTTAATGGCTGGAAGTTGACAAAAAGCTTCAAACTCTGCAAGTATGGAAGATATTATGGGCAAGGAGTCCCACGTACTTGCCCACCAAAATGGGTTGCTCAGTCAGAGAGAATGTCACACTGTCTTTAAGCCTAGGTGATGGCTGAGACAGTGGGGTTATGTGGTTGAAGAGTATCCTACAGAACAGGAAATCTAAAACCACTGAGAATCATCTACAAGGTTAATCCGCATGATTGAAGTTGTGTGTGTGTGTGTGTGTGTGTGTGTGTGTGTGTGTGTGTGTGTGTGTGTGTGTGTGTGTGTGTGTGTGTGTGTGTGTGTTTATGCGGTTCAGAAGTGTGACATCTTACATAAGTAACACATATTTGTCCTAAAATATTGTTCCTTTTCTGTACGTTGGATAAGACAGGCTTGCTGTGCATGGGGGCACCAGTGAGCAGATACCCCCAAACTTAGAGGTAAGGGAGGCTGCCCTCTGACAGGTAACACATGGGGCATACAGAATTGCTTTCTGTACTTTCACGTAAAAGCTATTACTGGATAGTTGCTTTATCTGTGACAAAAATACATGCCAGGAAAAGATCTATCAGCAAAAGGGAAACAGAAGGAGGAGAGTCAGAGGGAAACCTCAACTGAGTATGTTGCAGCACCAGTGGTGAGAAGATTGGCTGGACCTGGAAATCTAGCATCTAGATGCTCATTAAGTGCAAGGACATTTCATCTGAAGGGAAGAGTAAGGGCTTTGAAATTAAGCTGCCTGAGTTCAAATGTCAGCCCTGCCACATACTATGACCTCTGGCCAGTTTAGTAGATCTCTCTTAGATGTTTTTAAAATGAGCAGAATTATTTTAAGGATATGCAAAAATATAAGTACCTTTTCAGACTTTACCACGGCATGGATGAAAATGATTCCAATTAATCATACCATTCCAATGGAATCATACCATTCCATTAATCACACCAGTGAGCACTAATTTGGCTTCCCAAGTAGATAAACAGAAAAAGGAGATGCCTTTGAAAGGGTATTATCATGTCATAAATGAAAAGAAACACTTTGAAGTATGAATTAATGAACTGTTTTTTCAGTTTCATGCATCAGTCTCATGTGAATTCACTTGGTAAGAGAGTGACATCAGGAAAGTTCTTACCTCTAAATAGACAGTAAAGTCCTGCTTCAGGGCCTGAGTGTCCGAAGACCTCTAAAGCACAAAATATTCATCAAGGCAATTCCTTTTTAGCCACCCAGGCGACCTGGCTGGATAAATTTACTACCCAACTTCATAAAAACTATGGAACAGTGAAGTCCAAATAAAGACAAAACAAGGAAGCTACTGATTTATCTGGAAAGCTATCGTGAAGAAACAAATATACTAAAAGTCACTAGATTTTGGATATAAAATGCTTTCTCTAATCTTTACTGCTCAGCATTCCAAATTTTAAAAATAACTTACAAAATGTAAGACATGAGTAACATTTGCAAATCAAGCCACATTCTTTGGACCTACTGTGTGATTTTTTAAAAATACTTAAAACTTGCAAATTAGCCAATTAAATGATGCTTATTAATTTGTAAAGGAAAAAAATCCCTCCTGCTTTGATAAAATTCAGCTAGCTTTCTGGATGCACAGAAAGCTTTATCTCATTTTTAATGATAATAATTGTTGATTTAAATGCAAATTCATAATTGGCCAAGGTAGGCTATTCATTGATAATAAAATTATGTTTATGAAGCACTTTGTATTTCTTCGTGGGGGGGACCGTTTAATATATATTTGCCACTTAACAGTGCCTTAGTTTAATATTAATTTTTAATTAAACAAGTTATCCATGAAAAAGAATTCAAACAATACAGAAGCAGGAAGGGCAAAAATGATCATGCCCCTCCACTCTCACTTTCCTCTTCAGAGATAACCATCCACAGTTTGGTGTGCATCCTTTCACACTTTCTGTAAATCTACATGCAGACACACACCAGCAAACACTAATGATCAGAATATTTGGTCCTTATTTAATGAAAAGGGAATTTTATGGAGTCATTTTTTATTTTCTCTCCTTTAACCTGAAAGCCTGATTTAAAATGTGGATTAATATGAAACAAGTCTCTATTGGGATGCTTTAGTTATTCTTTATAAGATTTTCAGTTTAAGTTAGATTTTTAAAACCCGAGTATTAAAAATTTGAAAAGAAGTATGCTGATCTAATAGGCTTTAATAATATACTACTTCAATTCTAACAGCTAGCTGTATGATAGAACCACCTCTCTGACTTATTAACAATGGAGAGGGCACTGACTTAATGAAATAAAGAGCACTCTTTCTTCTTATGTTCTGTAGCTGGTTTTAAAAAAATAAATAACAAATAAGCAGAGTGAACTGCCCTTGCTTTTGAAAGGTGACTAAGATGATCACCCTAATCTTATTTGATTTTGTGTATTTTTTACGTTGGGGAAAAGAAATATAGACTGAAAATGTCAAGTTGAGAATTCCCTCTGCATAGAAATCACACTGGAGTTGATTTTAAGATTGGCCCCTGCAGTGTGCTGGGAAATTCCAGAATAGTCTAGTAGCTAAATATCTTGTTTTAGAGATGGGATCATAACACTTCTATCTAGTGAGCGTCTGTGAGCCAGCATCTTGTAATTTGAAAATCACAGGAAAATGGCAGCCATCTATTCCAGCACTACACATTATGCACACCCAATAACATAGTGATGGATGGGATTACAGGGGTATATGTACCTGAAGGTAAAGCACTCGATATCCAGATTTTGTAATCTGTTGGGGCCCAGGGCAGGCTGCTCCAAAATATGCCTCATTTGGCATACTGATTATTTATAATTAAAGTTACTTAAGAAATGTCCAGTGCAAGAGGAACACTTTGACCCTCCTCTCTGTCTCCCTGAAAGCAGGAAATAAATCTTCCCTGTGAAAGCTCGCTCCCTATACCAGGAGGTGGAAAGACATCCTTATCACCAGAGACAGCAAATTCAGGGCTAAGAAGCCTGTATAAACAAATCTTGTTACTTCTTTACTAATTTACTACCTAAGCCCAAACTTTGCTTAAATTCCTTACTAATTAAACACCCAAACCTAATGCTGCCCTGTCAATTCTTCTCAAGTTTATTGTTTCTTTGTCTCAAAAGTTTAAAAGCTGCCTGCTGTGGCAGCTCCTTAGGTTCCATTTCTATGAGACCTCTGCGCAGGACTGAAATTTATTTCTTTTCCTACTAATCTATCCTGTCAATTTTATTACCAGTCCAGCCACAAGAACTCAAGATGGGTAGAGAGGGAAATCTCCCTCTTCCTGACAAGCCTATTCCTTATTTCCAGGGTAAAAATAAAACCACAAACCAAATATTAACCAGTGAGAAGCAGTGACTTGCTCTCTCAAATGTTCTCAGCCAAGGTCAGTCCTCTTGATGTGTAGACCTAGAATTTGCATTGATAAGGTCGAGTCAAGGAGTCAATTATTTAGATAGTCTTATTGATGAGCAGGGCTATTTTTCTTTAATTCCAGTGATCAAACTGATCCTAATTGGAGCCACCTGCCATCCTTTGAATACTACAAATAAGTCTGAAAACGCAATAACCAACTTCATTCTGAAGACGATGGTGGGTTAGAATATGGATTTTACTTGAGATAAGAATTGATGACTGCAATATTGAGGAACTGCAATAGAGACTGTGATATTTTGTGATAATTTATAAACAGACCTTAGAGTCTTTTTATGGATAGGACTTAGTTTTTGAAGGAGGTCTCAGTTAAAATATTGGTCCCCCCCAAATTTTTACATTATGCCCCTTAACTTAGAAAAGCACTACTATCAATTTATTTTTATTTGTAAATTAAATTATATAATACTATACATATATATATATATATATAAAGACAAAACTAGAAATTTTATACAAATAAAACTTTTAATATTTTATTACCGTTTCTCCAATTGATTATCTTGCCTCTATCCCAGGTATACAATACTACTTAGGAAAATAAGGGGGAAAAAACCCCAACTTGGCTGATAGTAGCACCTGATCTGGCATTCGATTATAAAATTTTACCAATTTCATAGTTGAATTAAGAGGGAAATTCCATGGTTTGTTCCATAGAATGCTGTGTCCTTTTCCATAGTTCTGGAGAATGGTGGGTGCACTTAATCAAGAGACAACTAATACCTGGGTCCCAGCATTGAGGGAGCAGAGACTCAGAGGTGAATGGTGGAGAAGGGACTGAACTAGAAATTTAGTGTCCTGAATTCTGATCCTAGCTTTGCCACTAACTAGTTCTATGATTTCAGCAAGAGATTTCTTCTCCACAAGCCTTTATTTTCTTACAGATCAAGGAACTATTTACTAGAGGGGCTCTGAGTTCCCTTCCACCTGTAAATTCTGCAGGAAAGCATTAACTGACAATTTTCATCAGCAGGGGATGGTAAAAAAATTTCTCTTGAGTCTTTTTACCCATATACTGAAGGAGTGAGAGAGTTCAGCGAATTAAACCAAACCCTAAGAACCCTAAGGCTCTGTGAGGAAATGGACTCTTGTTTCCTGTTTAACTTCATTTTCATATAGTTGTGCTTGAATAAGGTCCCTTTTGGTACATCTTGTGCTAGACACGCTGCGGCATCTATGTGAGCAACAAGTATAAAGGAAATTAAGCAGCAAGCCTCTAAGATTTGGAAATGTGATCACAATCCAATGGGGATATGACATTCCTAAAACAAAACCTTTGATTTTACTTATAAATAATATACAGCAAAATTATCATAATAATTATTAAAATCACCTAAAGTTCAAGAGCTAACATATCTGTCTCCTGAAATTATTTTCATTCAACAAAGGTCATATCAGATAAACGCAGTTTGGTCCTAAGTCTCAACATTTCTATATTCTCACTGATTGTAAATGCAAGATGAAAATGTGGGGAAAACGTCCCAGGACCAGATTCTCCCCACAATAACATATTTAATTACTCAGCACCTCTCACTGGTCCACACTGCAGCCATCTCACACCGCTGCTTGTTCTTCACTTCCATGCTTTCTGACTGGTATAATGGGATACAGCTGCGAAATTTTATTTTTTTCCATCTCACATTTGTACAGCAATGACCTTTAGATACTAAATGTTAAGTTCCATGTTGGGAACAATAAGACTTAATTTAATAATATGGAAGTAGAGTAATTCATGCTGTGAAATCTAAAATATTATGACACAATTGAGATGATGAGTTTGATTTCTAAGAAAAGTATTACAAAGAAAATGTTACCCTCAGCTAAACAAATAGTTTATTTCTATTTTAATCTGATTGCTTTGATCATAAGATTTCATCAGTCTCTGTTTCACTTTAAATGCTCAGATTAAAGCCTCTCATTGCCATTTGTTCAATCATCTATTTTCTTTGGGGGCTCAAGAACTCCTGATGATTTTGTTTTCTCTGTGATAGTGGATTCTTTTTTACTTTCATGCTGGAAGCCAAAGATTAATCCTTTGGAATCTCAACGAATCACCTAATTAGTAACTTACTAAAAATGAAATAAGTTAATTATGTGTAATTTCTTCATAAAGATCAAATGACAGGCAAAGCACTTTCCTAAGGCTAGTCCCTTCATTTGAAGCATACATGAGAAAAGCAGAAATCAGATAAAGTTTTGATTAGCGCTGACAGCACCACAATACAATAACAGATTTCTAGGTTATTCTATTAGAAGCATCAGCTCAGCATGAGTCCCTTCCTTGTACATTAGTTTTTAAGAAAGTATCCTACTCCATAATAAGAATATACTCATAAGCCAATTCACTAAAATACACAACTCTCAAGCTAATTAAATTCAACTAATATAAACTGACTACCTACTAAGTACAAGATAGTATGAATTCCTGCTCCACCACTTACTAGTTCTGTAACCCATACCAAGTCACTTAAATTCTCTAAGCTTCAGTTTCCTCAAATGTAGAAAAGGGGCAATAACATGTGGTACCTCCTAGGATTATTGAGATGATAAAATGAGATAACATGTGTGCTAGGTATAACAAGTGCTGAAGAAATATTACCTTTCATTAAATGGTACCCACAGTAAAGGAGGTAGACTTCTGTAGTAAAAGCATCCCGCCATCAACACTAACCTGGATGTGAAACAAGTCCTTCCTGGTTTCCACACATACAAACACCTATGGAGCCAGGTATTTCATTCGGTTGGTTAGATTTGCTGGGGAACTGGTGATCACAGTGAAGGGATCACATCACACGGAGGGTTACCTCCTGTCATCTCACTGATCTCCTCAGCCCCCCACTCTGCTGCTCCTTTCCTCCAGGACTACCTTCTGCATTTCCAAATCGAACAGATCAATTCACTTCCAGTCTTGTCTCCAAAGGGATATAATGAAAACCATCAAGAGGTTTCAGGAGAACAAAAGGCCAATCATGTAACAGTTTCCATCTGCTACAGAACATATTTATGGTTATAAATAACACTTTTTCTTCTTGCTAGTTTATTGTTTTTATTATTAGAGATGGCAGTAAGAGCCAGAACGCAGTGCACCAACAAATAAATGGCAAGTGAAGAAGGTCAGGCAACAGATACTGAATACTTTTTTTAACAAGTTTCACCTACTAAGTAATGAAAGAGGCTATTACTGTGAAGGAAGGGCAAGGTCAAGGGATGATTTGCAGTTTATTTGGGGTTTGTTTACTTGTGGAATCAGGGAAACCAGAGCATATTAAAAGACGGAGGGGAAGAAAGAAGCAGATGGATTAATTGCAAGAGACTGTTTGATGTCCCACAAGAGAGAAGAGGGGGGTTGGATTGAGTCCACATTAGCTTTGAGATGACCAAAGTTAGACATGTCTTTCAGACAGAAGTGAAGATGGGGAGTAGGAATAAAAGAGTAGAAATTTTAGTAGGGAACCCACTAAACTACTAATTTTAGTAGGGAATTCTAGCATATGGCCCCATTGACGCTTTTGGTAGCTTTTGCTTACAGAAAACAACTGAGTCTCACCTTAGATCCAAAGCCCCTTCGATGTGAAGGGTCCTGATTTACCTTTGCCATTCCAGGGATCTGGGAGGCTAAATATCAGTATATGTGCTTAACAGTTGTACCTACACTGTAGTCAACAGACTGCCTATGTATTATCATTTTCTACTTGCTAAAATTCACCAACTCTTTTATTATTTATGGCTTATTTATTGTAGTTAATAAGGAAATATTTGTACAAAGGTTTAGAAATAAAGAAGAATTAGGATGGTTATATTAAGCATTTATTTTGAAAACTATACAACATAAAAAAATTAAGAAAATGTTTCAATGCATTTATTTATAATTCAATTATAGTTGTTTAGTAATCTATCCAAAGTGAATAACTAAAAATTTTTTTTAATTTAGTAAAATTTAGTATTACCTTCAACAATAATTCAGTTCTTTTATTATCAAAAATTGTTATAAAGGAATCATTTTCTGTGGACAGTTCTCAAGCAAATTCTGTTTAATTACTCCCATCCAATGTCAATTTGCTTAATTTTATTTGATATTTATCTACATAAAAGGTATTTTATGAATTTTTTTGCACTTACTCATCATGCATATAATGCCTTTGATTTAGATTTAACCTGTATCCACACAAATAAATATAAAAATATGACTGCATTAAATAGAAATAAAAATCATGAGAGGGCTCACCATCTCATATGCTTGTTTTACCATTACTTCTGAACTAGATATTCAGTCTCATCTTTTCCTTCTGTAGTTGATCTTACACATTAATGTCACTTTAATCTTCTCTCAAGAGCACTTTCCTTCTGCTACACACCCCTTCATACAGTTAAAATCTCTACAATGGAAACCATACTACAGTCAGGCCCTAATATCCTATTTGTGTTTTGGCTAATGTTGCCTCTTCCTCCTTCTTTCTGCTCCTCTCCTTACTTCCTAGATCAGTTCTCCAAAATGTGTTCTGAGGAGTACTAGTGTTCAAGACAGTCCACGGCTTAAAGGTCAAATAAATTTGGGGAACTCTGTCACTTGCACATTTCCATATTAAATACTGAGGAGTCCTGCAAACAGATAGCTGTATGCTTTAAAGCCAACATCTCCCAAATCTATGCATCCATGGAAACGTTTGTGAAAAATCTACCAAAAAAATTTTTTAAACCTAGATTGATCATCAATGTACTAGAATTGTTTTTCTCTTTCAGCTATTTTCTCTTTTCTGACTGGGAGGCCCTGCTAAAAGTTTCTGATTGCTGATTGGCAGTGCTGAACTTCTCCAGATGTTAGGCAGGCATTTGCTGAGTGATCAGTGGAACAATCCACACTTTTAGAGAAGAAACCAGAAGGGAGCTTTTTGTTCTGAAACTTTGTCCAGTTGGTTGCCATTATGGATATTTTCATCATATAAAAGCAATTTACAGAACATTTTCCATTTTGTCCTCTTCTGGATACATTCAAAGGGATTAATTTTCTTAAAAGTTGGCACCCAGAATAGAACATAGTATAATAGATATAGTTTAACTAGTGTAGAGAAAAATACAGCTATTGTTTCCCATGGTCTTGACTCTCTTCCATTAATGCAGAATAATATCATCTGAATATTGTATTTTAGCAGCATTATCACTCTGTAGATTTATATTTAGCTTGATGTGAATAACAATTTTCTCCTTCCTTATTTGGATTTCCATCCTAACTATTGTCAAAGCCACCTCCCTCATGGTGGACCTAAACAAGGAGGGAGGATCTGAGAACAGCTTTTCCAAGACATGTCGGTTTCATGAGAACGGCAAAGCCAGATGATTGCTGGGGAACTTTCTGGATACCGAGGCAGCTGATGAGATCACTTCTAAGCGAGGATGCTCTTGGAAAAGTCTTGGAGAATTGATCAGTGCTTAGTCCAAGGGGAACTGAAGTGAAGGAGGAGTCAAGACTGGAGCATTTTCAGGCGGTGGCCAACAAGGAGCGTTCCTAGTTATCTGGGTGGGTCTCTAGACCCTCCCTTGCCAAACTCCACAACTTCTGATCCTCTCTCCTCCCCTGGTGGCTTCTACACCCCAGTTCTTTGTCAGCTACTCTACCTGCTACTTCTAAGTCTCATCTGAGTCTCATTTGAGGTTCTGTCTCCTCTGTCCACTCCTTAGTGTCCTTTACTGCTTAGACTTTGGGACTCATTCCTTATTCTATCCACTCTCAGCCACTTTCACAATTTTGACCATCATTACCACTGCTAATGCTATGTCGGTGACTTCCAAGTTATCTTTTCTGAAGTTTAAACTTATTTACCCAATTACGTATGAGATGTTTCTATATGGGTATCTGAAACAAACCTCCTACTTCATATATGTAAAATGTCATCTTTACTTCCAAACTGACACTTCCTTCTTCTCACCACCCTGACTGATATGAACAGCTTCACCAGTTGTCCAAGCTAGTAACCCTGGTCATCATCTTTGAACTCCCTGAACTCCTCACCAAGCCCTCCCATTCAATTTGTTACCAAAATATATTGTGCCTCTGGGCAAATAGATCTGGGTTCTAATTATGCTTCAGTCTCTTACTAGTCTTTAGCTGTATGTGTAGTTTGCTTGACTCATAGAGCCTTACTTTTCCCATTTAAAAGAAAATTGAGGCCCACTAGTTAGTGGTAGAGCTGAAGCTTGAACACAGATTCTTAAATTTCCCTTCTATTCCTTTTTAACAACTTCACTGTACTCTTAGCTATTCCACCAGGTTTGTGTCATCTGAAACTTTGATAAGCTTAGGTTAATGTTATTATTAGAATCTTTGATAAAAGTGTTTCACAGACAAGGGACAGGAAATGGCTTAGGGTTGCCTCTTGAAGAGCTCACTCAGCTGACCATTTCTATAGCACAAATGCACTCTACAAGATACCTGAGGAAGATGTTAGGTATAAATTGAGAGCTACAAATTGAAATCTGAACTAGCAACTAAAGAAAAATTACCTGAGGTACTAAACAAGAACCACATGGTAAGGAGAGGCCTGCCTTCTGCCCTCCTCTGTATCTTCTCCCCAGGCAGAGATGGCTACATGCTTTACATCCATGGCTGTGAGGCCAGGATGCTGGCAATCAGATCCCATATCACAAATATAACAACTAGCTGCTTACAAAGTTTAATAGGTCTCCCTAAGATAGAGCAGCTTCACAAACAACTACTACCATTATTCCATAAAAATCAGGCCTTCTGTAATTCTTACAGTTCACTGGCCTTCATCTCAAGTGCTCAGATCCACTCTGCTATCCATGATGGTGGTTAACGATGATACGTGTGCCTTTGTGTGTGTGTGTGGTGGGGGGATGCTCAACCCCATGGCAGTGACCAACCCACCACAAGTCATCAGAAAATGTACTGTGTTTTCTCAGCCCATTACTAATTTTGTCTTATTTATCTTCATAGGTGCAAGGTAGAGAGAGGTGGGGAGAGGTTGAAATCAGGACATTTTGTAAAGACAATGCATTCCTTTCGCTTTTTCTCTTGGATTATGTCTATTTAATTTGGGGTCAAAATTGCACATTGATGAAAAAGCTACTGAATTTAGGATTTTAAAGTTCAACTCCAGATTCTGCTATAACAGATTTGCCAAAATAAATCGAGTTAAAGGTACAGTGTCTTTCAAGTTGTCAACCACATTTGTCCCAAGACAGCTGAGGATACAGTGCACTCCTGAAGCCTAGCTTTATTTTAGTAGTAATTTTCAAATGGTGTGTGCATGCATGAGGCTGGGGGCTTCTCCTCTACTGATCATCCCTTGTTAATGAAAGTCCCTTGATCTTTCAACCTGTCAGTCCTATCAAAAACTACAAAAAAAAAAGTCCTGGGGCAATTTATTCATAGTGAGACTCTTCACTGTTTCATTAATTAGCAAGTATTGATAAATCATTAGTTTAATAATCAATGTTTATAATTTTTACAGAGAGTAAAATCAGGCTTCCACTGCCCTGTGGCCTCTGGAATCCGTCCTGCCCTGCTTTATAAATGACCACTCATGGCAGCCCCCGCCACTTTCATCTGTAACTGAGAGACCATCCATAATGTGATCACAACTCTCAGCTATCTTAGGCGCCAGATGCATAGAATGCATGATTTTGTGTTTAACGGAGAGTTAAAATTTGTATCCCTGATCTGCATCCTTTGCTAAGAGTTCTTTTTAGAGACAACTAGAAGCAAGAGCTGGTTTTAGATTCCAGTGTCTTTTCTCTGATACTTGTTTTTCCTTTTCTGGTTTGATATCCATTTTCCTCATGGAAGAACACTGAAGGAAAATAAGAGTGAAGTAGCCCACCTTGCTTCTTTCCTATTGTTTGTTAAGACCACGTTCTCATCCTGACTCGTCCTCCACATTTTTGTTCCACATACTTAAGTATTTTTCTCTAAAATCTGTCTCGATATTTTTCATAAGCTCCAGCTTATTCAGGCTTCTTAGATTCTGATGTTTTTCTTAGAGTTAATTCTCTCAAGATCCTTTTCTTTCTGATCAGACAATTCCTGCTAAGGTGCTGATGGCTGATAATGGCTTAATGTATCAACCTTTTAGGATAGCATTTGCATTTTCACAACTGCTTTTAATTCCTTAACCCAGAAGAGTGCATGATTGGAGATTTCAAATATTCTGGCAGAGACAATAAGGAAAGAACTTTGAAAGGAAGATAGTTTTTCCTAAAGCCCCACTAATCACAGAACAGATATTTTTAAGTACTTACCTATATGTAAATGTCTCGTTTCTTTAAATAACATGAGGAAAGTCAATAAAAGAAAATATAATGCACATTCATCATTGAAAACTTCAGACAGCTATAAAATAAAGGCAGGAATAGCTTCTCCATGTCTTTAGAGGTTTCTAAAATAGAGCTAGTATGATTTTTCAGAACTTTTACTCTGATCTGATCTATTTAATTTGATTAAGTTTTAATGTAAGGATGTTCTGTAGGGCATTTAAAGCAGTGATTACAATTTAACCTGGAAACTAATTAAGAAAATGCCAATTAAATTCAGGCATTGTAGTGAACAACACATTATGTTGATTAGGAGTTTAGTGTCTAGAGTCAGACAAGCCTTGATTCAAATCCTACTCTGAGTCTTAAGAGCTGAGGGTACTTGGGCAAATCATATAACTTGAGGCTTAATTTCTATTTCTGTTAAATGGGCATAATAATAAAGCCACCTGATGAGGCCATCATGAGCATTTAAGAGATAAGTAAAATGCCCAGAATAGTTTCTAGAACACAGTAAAAAGCCAATGAATATTACTGTTGTGAGTAATATTACTGTTGTTCTATTTTTTAAATAGAAAAACATAACAAGATTCTTCAAGTCAGCTTTGGGGTTTCAGGGTTCCTAGAGGTTTTCATAGCTTGTCTGATCAACAAAAGGAAAATTAACAGGTATTACTACTGAGATACTAAGATGCACTCGTCTGTTTATTCATTTATCTTTTCTTCCATTCTTTTATTCATGCACCATATATCAAGCACCTATTATATTAGAAGTTGAAAAACAGTGGTAAACAAGACATATTCTCCCTGCGCTCAAAGAACTTCTAGTCTAGTGGTATCACTGCAGAACAGGAAGCAGGCTAAGTGTAAAAGCCAGGTGTAAGAGGTGATAGGCAACATTTACCTCAACACATTTCACTTCTCCATAAAACAAAACCAATCACTTCACACCCTTTTGGATGGCTGTTATAAAGAAAAAAAGAAAGAAAGAAAGAAAATAACAAGTGTTGGTGAGGACATGGTAAAATTGGAACCCTTGTGCACTAAGGGTGGGGTCGTAAAATGGTGCAGCCATGGTGAAAAACATTGTAGAAGTTCCTCAAAGAATTAAAATAGAATTACCAAAGGATCTAGCAATGCCTCTTCTGGGATTATACCCTAAAGAAATGAAAGCATGAATTCAAGCTGATATTTGTATACCATCTGTACATGTATTATTCATAATAGTCAAAAGGTGGAAGCAACCCAAATGTCCATCAAAGGATGGAGAAGCAAAATGGATTAACATATAATACACACACTGGAATATGACTCAGCCATAAAAAGTAATAAAATTCTGATACTACAACATGAATGAATGTTGAAGACATTATGCTTAGTGAAATAAGCCAGACACAGAAGAACAAAAATCATATAATTCCACTAACGTGAAGTACCTAGAATAGTCCAATTCATAGAGACAGAAATGGAATAGTGGTTACCAGTGGCTGGGGGAGGAAGAAATGGGGACTTGCTGTACAATAGGTACAGAGTTTCAATTTGGGGAAGATGAAAACATTTTAAAGATGGATAGTAGTGATGGCTATGTCACAAAAGGTGAGTGTGCTTAATATCACTGAACTATATATTCACTTAAAAATGGTTAAAATGGTAAATTTTATGTTATGTATACTTTACCCCAAAAAATCATACATTGTGTGACTTCAACAGTTAACATAGTTGGAAGTTGTGACTAGCATAATTTTTTTCCCACTATAATATAGGGAATCTTAGTTGTTACCTGACTGGTTGAAAAAAAACAAATCAATATTTAGACAGCAATAACAAATAAGGGCTATGTTTTCCTGTTCTGTATAAGTTGAGAAAACATTTGCTGCCCTCCGTCATTCTAGGACTCTCCTCCCACCAAACATTTTATTCTTTCACTTCACCAGGGAACAAGCAGGCATAGAAAGAGAGATGGCAAATGCGCAGACTTAGCACACAAGGTCCAACAGTCTGCTTTGACAGAAACATATATGACCTTCAAAAACAGTAAATAAACATTTCTTACTACTGTAAGCTACGTTTAGTTATGTTTAAGTACTCGAATTTCATTTCTCCAAAACCATTTTGAAATGTTGGTGTTTTAAAAATTTGGAGGATGCTTTCCCTCTCATGATGTTATCTACAGCCATGTGCGGAATTTAATGATGCATTCTTCTCTACTTGATATTTGTGTTATTTCAAACAAGGACAAGGCTGAAATGTGTCTTTGTTTAGCTTAAAAGATTTTTTTCTTTGAAAAACAAATTATACATTAGAAAACTCACCTTCCCAAGGGACAATATAATCTTCAAACATAAAAATAAGTCTTAGAAAGATTTAGTGACATTCTTACAAGGAAAAACTGGAGATGTTTATCAAGGAAACACTAAGGTGTTCTAGAGTGCATCTGTAACCTTTAAAGTTGATGTCGGGGAAAAAATCATGCCTTCCTACAGATTATACTTCAATGCCACAGTAAGAGGTAAAAATATAAGGTGTGGAATGGTGTATCTTATACTTTTTCAGTAGCAAAAGAAGTGCAAAAAAAAAAGTTTAAAACACTCACTGTTGCCTGCTAGCATAAAGTAATATAAACATGTCTAATAGAATAATTTTTAATGATGTGGTTAATTAGCCTTATTAATTTGTAGAACAAATGTTTAATTAGCACCTTCCACATGTCAGGCACTGAGATCTGCCTGCCTGTACTGGGATGAGCAAAACTGCTCTCCTGGAGCTTAAACTCATGTTGTCCACCTGATACACCTCACTTCTTTTTAAGCTATAAGCAGTTTCCTACATCCAAAGACAGTTCTTCTGGCCTCTTAATTCCCATTTCTCCAGACTAAACAATCAGGATCATATTTCTCCTTTTCCCTTGTACTTCCACCATCTGCAAACTAAGAAATGTACAATCATTTACTTTCTAAGCTAAAGAAAAAAGCTCTTAGATAACAACCAGCATTAATTTCAGTAACTTCTGGTGTTTTAAGGAATGGCCAAATAACTCTTCTCTCTTAATTTAAGGCAAGAAATTTATTGAATTATGCTTTTTTATGGGGAATAGAAATATGATTGGGAATGGCAGAGATATAAATACATGATTAGAGAATATTCTATTGCTTTTAAAAAACTAATTTTGCTTCTCTAAATTATTTGCTATAAAAAGCTTCAGGCTAGGATGATGGATAATTAAAAACTTGGAAAAGAAATGAATCCACTTAAATGTATTTCCCAAACTTACTATCTTTAGATTAAATTACCATACACAGATTTTCAAAATTTGCCCAAGGAACGAATAATAATATTGGATGCCAGTTTATTAAGTAAAATTGGGTACACAGACTATAATAAATTCAAAGATAATATCAACTGTTTAATATTAAAAGAGGAGTTGTTACAGAGACTGCTAATTACCCTCCAATATTTATTTTCCCCCTCTTGCATATAGACATTTAACTGGGCACTCGGTTATCCAATCTCCTTTGTTTGACCATGTTAAGTTCCAGCCAATGCAGTGCTTCATACATAATATGAGACTTGAGGGAGTGGTCTTGAAGGAAGGGGGCAGGCCCTCTCATTCTCTTCTCTTTGCTTCTGCTTGGAATTTGGATATATTTAACGTCTGGAGCTTAAACTGACAGCTTGGAACCACAAGGCAAATACTAAATGTTGAGAATGGTAAAGCTGAAAGATGGAAAAAGCTTGACTTTCTGACTCCATGACTCCAGAGTTTACCTTCTATCTATCTTCTTTTATGGAAGAAAGAAATAATTCTCTACCCTGTTAATTGCAGTCTGTCACTCAGAGCAGAACCTAATCCAAACAAATACTGTATTTGGTATTATATTTAAAAATAAGATGTTATGTGTGACAAAACCTAAGTTCATGGAATTGCCTGCTATAAGCACTGGGCCCTGAAGCCTGGGATATTACAGGCTTGGCAAGCTGGAGCCTTTATTATTTGTAGCAAAATATTTGGTCATATCGTCAACTGCTGTTCCTTGGAAGGCAAAGCAGGTACCAACTGAGACTTTTAATATTAGGAGCAAAGTTAGGAAAAAATTAAATGCTGATGTGCGTTGGCTCCTTCTTGCTATGTTCAGCAGTCTTCAAGAGAGAGATGAACTCAGTCTAGGACTAGCCAGTCAGCAGGCTGAGAGAAAAGAAAAACCACTTTGAAATGGAAGATGGAAGGCTCTCTGCTTCTGCTGGCAATCTAAAATGATGGAGAATCCTCAATTTACAAGCTTGAAAAAGTAAAAAAAAAAAAACAAAAAACAAGAAAGCCCTCCACACACATACAAAAACTGTATCCTAAACTAAGGTACAGTAATTATAAGCCATAGCTGCCAAGAGGTAGCCTTAGAAGGAAGTAAAGCTGTAGCCCAAGATGCCTTTTATCACCTTGAGGTAAGAGTAAGGATGGGGAAAAAAAAACTATGAGAAATAGGCATCTTATTGATTAGGACTTGTTATATTAGGATTTAATTCGTATCTGATGCAAATATATAATCATCAGCAGAACTCTGTATGTACTCTGTTATTATAGATAATAAATAAATAAAATAAAATAAATAAATGAAAGGAACAAATAATTACAACAACAAAAAGAGCCATCTACCAGAAAGTGGGAAACAGTCCTATGGCAATAATCATGCTTAGGATATTATCATAAAGGGTTATTCTTTCTCAAGGCCACAAAGTTGAAGGGGGGCATAAGTTGAAAGGAGGAAGGAGAAGAAAAGGATGGATCAGCAAGTTCTATTGGAGAGAGATGAGAGTGGCTCACCTCCATTGAGAATTAGCAGAACACAGAGGTAAGTAATAAAAGAACAGAGTCACCAAGCTTAAAACTACATCAAGGGACTTCCCTGGTGGCGCAGTAGTTAAGAATCTGCCTGCCAATGCAGGGGACACGGGTTCGATCCCTGGTCTGGGAAGATCCCACATGCCGCGGAGCAACTAAGCCCGTGTGCCACAACTACTGAGCCTGCGCTCTAGAGCCCACGAGCCACAACTACTGAGCCCGCATGCCACAACTACTGAAGCCCGCACACCTAGAGCCCATGCTCCACAACAAGAGAAGCCACTGCAATGAGAAGCCTGAGCACCGCACTGAAGAATAGCCCCCACTCGCTGCAACTAGGGAAAGCCCATGCGCAGCAACGAAGACCCAATGCAGCCAAAAATAAATAAATAAATAAATAAATAAATTTACTAAAAAAAACACACTACATCAAGAACAGATATTTCGATTTGGTTACTTGCACACAGAATCGTCTTAAAGAAAATAGATTACAAGACTACAGTGTTTTTGAGGGAATGAATTTTCAGAAATTAAAAAAAAGTCCCCTAAAATCATTTCTTCTATTTGTTTGGCCATAGAAAATTAGGAATGTAAACAGAAATACCAAATTTATTAGAAAACAAAACAAAACTTATTTTCTGGTTAAAGAGGTTTTACGAGAGAACGTCCTAAAACTATCTTTGTTTTCACTTATTTGTATCATTACTCAGTAATTTGTGGTGCCCAAGGAGGGATGCTGGTCGTATCTCCCCTCCTGTTTGAGGAGCAGAGCTGGTTGGTCTAATTGGGGTCCACAGATGTCCTCCTGCTGAGGCCATGCTCCCCGAGGCTGCCCCAGGTAATTACTAAACATGGCAAGAGCACCCGAGTCAGGCCATTTCTGTCTATCGTGGGACTCTAACAGGCTATTTTTATGAGGATTGTGGCTGACACTGTCTCAGTGCTTTGCTACAACCTGGGGTTCTCTTCCTACACAATCCTCCTTCCTTCCATCACTCCTTCCTCAGGTGTCAGACTTCCTCCTCCTCTTTTACCCCTTTATCCTTCAGAGACATTTTGCCCAGTAAATCTTTCAGTGTCTAATTCTGCCTTAACATCTGTTTCTTGGAGTACCTGAACTGACACATTACTCATGAAAAAAAAAGTATAAATTTTTTTTCTTTGGTAAAGCATTGTAAAATCAACTGGATACGGTAATCTGTAGAAATGTTTATGTTCTCCAAATAATAACCTGACACACATATCACATATTGACATGAGATATACAAGTCATCACAGTTTTTAAATCTTGCCAATTTTTTTTTTAACTTAAGAGCATTTTAGATACGGAAAATATTTTCTAAAAGATACATACAAAAAATCATATTCAATCTACATATTTATAGTTACCCATATTTCTACAGTCAGAACATTATGTTCTTTTAATCTAGTGATTTTAAAATAACAAAATTAATATAAGGAGAAAAACCCCACAAAATAACAGTGATAAATAGCCACAGAGTTAACACAATTCCTGCAAGTCAAAAAGTTTTTATAATTTCATGATTTTTTCCTTTGAAAAACTACTTATAATTTGCCCTTAAATCTGAATACTCCCAGTGCAAGCCAGTCATAAGAGCCAGAAAAAAGCAAAGGCATGTTGAATATCACAATAATTCTAATGATAATTAGCCCAAATCATAGCTCTAATCAAATTTTACTTCTAGGAGGTATAAAAAGGTCTTTGGAATTGGGGGCTATGTAATGAATACTTTCCTATCTCCAACAGAGAAAGAGTTTCTGAAGAGGTTAATATATTCAATTTCACTGTGCACTTCCCTTCCTCCTCTGTGCCCTTTTCTTTTATGCATGTAGTTGGAAAACAAAGTAAAACAACCAAAAGTTCCTTGGGAATTGGATTGAAAAAGAAATGTGTCTCTTCTTGTTAATGTTCTCATAATGGAAAGAAATGGCTTAAAAATGTATTTTTTAAAGTGGGGAAAGAATTTGCTTAGAATAGCAAATATCGATCTAAGTATTTTTATGGCAAGTGGTTGTTTTAAACAACCAAATTCTTTTTAAGAAGTTAATAATTGAGAAAGTTTCTAGGTTAATTCACTACAGTTAAGGAAAGACTAACTCTCTGAAGCTGAATAAGAGAAAAACAATCATGCATAACAATGAACCAGGGTGAAATAGTAAAAGCACAAAGGAAAGACATATAAATAAAAAATTAGTGAATGGGTTTGGAAACAATAAAAGAAAACTTAATTCCAATTATTATATAAAGTTAGCCAATCCAAATCAAAATAATTTTTAACAACTTCCAGGAATCCCTAAGGTTCTAAGATGTGATTTCCTCATTTCTCGTTTTGCTATTTAATAAATTGTTAGTCGGGTGGTCAGAAAAACTTGACTCTTGCCATAGTATTTTAAAGGGAGATATATTACATAAAAGTAAAATGGGCATCCAAGTATTTCACTATTAATAAGTGATGTTCAACACTATATAAATGTAGATGATGGTGAACTTTCATTTTATTTTTTAAAAGGCAATGAATAATTTATCCCCTGATCCCTTCTAACCTCAGTATAGTTGGGCCATGGGCGGAAGAAAGACCAAGAGGAAAAGATGATGACTAGTCCATGCTTTCAAGTTGGAAGTATATCCACTAGACTAATATTTTTAAAGACCATTTATTTTATAGCAGTTGTTTAGCTTTGAGTCGAAGTTCTCCACTTGCCTATTTCTGAGTGGCACTGCAGTCCCCAAATCAGCGACTGATTGGAATTTTAGTTTACCAGAGCTGGTTTTAAATCAGCAGAATCTTGACCTTTGTTATACCCCACGTGTGATGCAGCAAAAAGAGCATCTGGGCAAGGCTTGAAAGACTTGAGAACTAATTCAGAACCCATCAAGGAGAGAGAGGATGCAGGGAACTGTGAAAGTGTGTGTGTGTGTGTGCGTGCGTGCGTGCGTGCGTGCGTGCGCGCGCGCGCACGCGCGTGTGTGTGTTGGGGGGTTAGGGGGTTGGTTCATGGTCTTGTTAATTTGGGAGGAGGAATGACAGGTTACTCCATGGATAGCAATACCTTCAGCAGTTCCTGATGCACAGGTCAGAAGTAGTCTTTAGGGAAACACTGCCAGATGGACCCCAAAATGCAGAAGGAGAAACAGAAGTGTAGAGTAGAGGAAAGGGTAAGCTCAAGGCTTTTTGTCAGGCTGACTGCTGTCATCTTGACTCCTTTTTGTGTATTACGGCCCATATCCCACCTGTCAGCAAGTCCTGTAGGCTTGACTTCCAAAAATGTATTCAGAATTGACCATTTCCCACTCCTCCACTAGTCTATCTTCCTTCGTCTGGGTTATTACAATAGTCTCCACTGTTTTAACTATACTGCTCCCTCATCTTGACCATACTCTTTTCTCAAAACAGCAGCCTTAGAGATCGGTTTAAAATGTAAATTAGATTTTGCCATTCACCTGGTTCAATCTTCAAATGACCACCCCCCTCACTCAGAGTAAAAGACCCTTCACGATCCAGCCTCTGCAGCCTCGCACTCCTGAAGCTGTGT
This sequence comes from Eschrichtius robustus, assembly GCF_028021215.1. Classification (NCBI taxonomy): domain Eukaryota; kingdom Metazoa; phylum Chordata; class Mammalia; order Artiodactyla; family Eschrichtiidae; genus Eschrichtius; species Eschrichtius robustus. The sequence continues at coordinate 121,833,232 of NC_090831.1, read as the reverse complement.
AGCCTCCTGTCCTCAAGGCCTCCATGTGCTCATACCTGTGTACTATTTACACTTCCTTTTCTCTCTACCAGAGATGCTCTTCTCCATTCTCTTCTTGATGTGTTTGCTCACATCCTTGAGCTTTTTGCTCAATCCTTGAGCTCTTTGTTCAGGTGCCATCTTCTCATTGAGGCTTCATCTGTCAAACTGTTTTAAATGGTAATCTTCAACATCCCCCTTCCCCCAGACCTTCCTATCCCCTTCTCTGATTTATTTTCTCCAAAAATACTCATTTCACCAATTTGTTATCTCGACTGGAATGACAGCAAGTATTTTTTTCTGACTTGTTCAATGCTCTAGCATGAATAATAATGCCAGGTTTTAGTAAATATTTAGTAAATAAAATGATTTGAATCCTGGCCCTACTCCTCATTAGTCATACAGACAGTATGTACACCTAGATAAAAAGTGCATCTGATCTAATACAAAATCATGTTACTGTCAAGACCCTGAAAAGTTATTCCTGCCAAATATGATAGTGAAATACCAGTGGCTGTTCTCTGCCAGCACAGTCAGTATCCCTTACCTAAAGTTCTCTAGGGGGGAGAGGAGTGTGGCAGAAGCTGGCCATCTACGTGGGGATGAGAAGTCCTCTAGCCCCTTTTGCATGTAACCATTAAACGTAACCATAGGGACTGTTGATTAATTTAGTCAGTGACTAAATATAGAACTATTATGCAGCAGGCATTTTTCCCCAACACTTAATATAGCAGAAAATGTAAACAACTGATATCCTTGTCATATTAGTGCTTACATTCTAGTGGAGATTCCAATAATAAACAGTCAATATAGCACATAATGAAGGATGTAGAATGTCAGAAAGTGATTAAGTGCTGTGGTAGGGGAGGGAAGAAAGTAGAGTGGGACAACAGGGACCAGGGATGCTGGGGGTGGGTGGGTCAGGACGTGCTGGAGCAGGAAAGAGAGGGCCTGGTCATCCTCCTGGAGGAGGTGAGACTTGGGCAAAGTCTCTAAGGAGGAGAGTAAACCAGAGAAGAGTCAAAAAACAAAACAAAAAAAATAAGGGTCTAGGGAAAAAAGAAAACATTATAGGGACAATAGAAACCAGACCAGTGGTTGCCTGGGACAGGGCAGGAATGAGAATTGACTGCAGGGGGCAGAAGGGAAATTTGGGGGACTGGGGAAATGATCTAAGAGCTGGACTGTGGTGATGGCGACACTACTGCATAAATTCACTAAACTCACTGATTTATACACTTGAAATAGGTGGATTTTAGCATATGTAAATTTTATCTTAGTAAAAGCAATGAAAAGAGAGAGAGGGAATAAGAGAGGTGACATTAGAAACATAAAATTAAACAAAATAGAAAAACATGCCTGTAGAAGACTTGGATATCATAATTAGAAAACTGTAAAAGCAGTTTCTGGTATTCCTTTATCTGTACATTAAACCAGACAATCTGATTATATTTTTATTTGATGTTTCGAATCCAGAATCCAGGATATATAAAAGTACTCTGTGATGGTGAGTTTTACATGTCAACTTGGATAGGCTCTAATACACAGTTATTCAATCCAACACTCATCTAGGTGCTGTTGTGAAGGTGTTTTGTGGATGTGGTGAACATCCACATTCAACTGACTTTAAGTAAAAGAGATAAGCTTTGACAATGTAGCCCTCATCCAAGCAGGTGAAAGGTCTTAAGAGCAAAATAGATGTTTCCCCAGATGGAGATTAGAGTAGGTATACATTAATAAGAGAATCATACAATGTAAAATGATAACTTTATAAAGGTGAGACATATGGGGGGATGAGGGCAAAAACTGTAAATTCTATGAGGGTAGAGATTCTGGCTCCTGTTTGGTCACGGTATTATCACCGGCACCAAGCATAACCCCTGAGTTATATGAAGGGCTCCATAGTCTCTTTGGATATAAATGAATAAATGTAGATCTCAGTTCTGTAATAGAAAGATAAATGCATGTTTGAAAAGAAAGTCCTAAAGATAACTAAGGATTTAGAGAAATAGGCCCACAAAAAGATTAAAAGATTTACTATTATTTCAACCAGTTAAGAGAAAATTGAACATTGATCTAATAACAGAGTTGAAGGATTTCAATTCCCAAAGTAATACCACATTTGTTTTCTTTGAAGGCATTTCTTGTGAGAACACTTAATGTGCAAAACAGCACATGTACCCAGCACTTATATGTTAAATGTAGGAATGATCTGTCAGTAAGGGACTGGACACATAGCCATGGGTGTCAAGTATGTTCTCCTGAACTTTTCTGGTTGTTTTAATATGAACAACTCTCTGGGAACACTTCATTATATCTTTATGACTCTAAGCCTATGTTCTACTGCTCAGTATATACACATTATGCAAAATTCCGAGACCAGTACAGCATGCCATTAGGATGACAATTTATTCTTAAACACATGTGATTTCAGAAAAGCCACTTAAACTCTACTGAGGGAAGAGAACAATTCCAGGATTTCATCTTCTTTTCATGGCACTCTTTTGTATGTGTGTGATTGTTTTATTTCCAGCATTATTAGTATCTACAGCCAAAGTGTTTACTATTTTCATTTCTTTGGTAGTGATAGGTCCCACCATACTACAAATCAAGGTCAAATTCAAAATTCCTCCGTTTCTGAAAATTTCCAGGTCTGTTAAGCAATGTGGATAGACTTCCCCCCCTTGTCTTTACGTATGATCCTGCCCCTAAAGTTTGCTAACGCCAAGTCTGTGATAGTTAATTTTATGTGTCAACTTGAGCAGGCTAAAGGATGCTCAGATAACTGGTAAAACATTATTTCTGGGTGGGTCTGTGAGGGTGTCTCCAAAAGAGATTAGCACTGGAATCAGTAGACTAAGTAAAGAAGATGGCTCTCATCAAAGTGGGTGGGCATCATCCAACCTGTTGAGGGCCCAACAGAACAAAAAAGGCAGAGGAAGGGCAAATTCCATCTCTCTTTTTGATCTGGGATGTCTATCTTCTCCTGCCCTTGGACGTTGGAGCTCCCAGATTTTCGGCCTTTGGACTTTGGGAATTATAAGAGGAACCTTTGAGACTAGGAGTTAAACCACTGGCTCCCCTGGGTCTCAGGCCTTTGGACTCTAACTGAATTGCACCACTGTCTTCCTGGTTCTCTAGCTTGCAGACAGCAGACTGTGGGACTTCTGGGCTCCATAACCCTGCACATATATATATATATATATATATATATATATACACACACACACACATATACACATATATATATATATATGAATCCTGACTGATACAAAGTCTAAGCTGTATGCTCTTTTTTTCTCACTCTAATTGTTAGTTTCTTACACATGGGATACATTTTCAAAACAATGATTCCTTTACTTATCATTTGCACTTCTGTATTGCTCTGTTTATACAAAGCTTTCTAACATTTATCAGAGATGAGTTCTCACCATGACCAAGTGTGGTCATGGAATTTTCTCAAAAATATTTTTTATTGATTTCCTTAAAATTCTATACTCAGTCCTATTTAGAGGTCAGAGAGTCATGTTCAGAAATTTGGCCAGCAGTGCTGTTTTTATCCAGTGTGCATAGTAGTTTAATTTTTGTTGTTGCTGTTTGATTGTTTGAATGTCTCTACCTTTTATTTATCCACATTGCCTAAAATTTGTTTGACTTTCAACTCTTATAAAATTCATCTTTGAAAATGAATAATATTAATCCAGAAATATGAATCTCCCTTAAGAAGTATGGTAACTTTAATTAAAGGGAGCTATGAAGCAAATCACTTATATCTTATTATGGGCTGACTTGTACCTTCCAAAAAGATATGTTGAAGTCTTAACCCCTAGAATCTGTAAATGTGGCCTTATTTGGAAATAGGGTCCTTGCAGATGTAATCAAGTTAAATGAGGTGATAATCTGATCGCCTAATGTATCCCTAATCTGATGACTGGTGTCCTTAAAAGGAGAGGGAAATTTGGACACAGAAAAACAGAGGGAAGAATTCATTTTGAAGATGGAGGCAGAAATTGGAGCAATGTATCCACAAACCAAGGAAAACCAAGGATTGCTTGCAACCATCAGAAGATAGGAGAATCCAGAAAATACTCTTCTTTGGAGACTTTAGAGGGATCAGGGCCCTAGTGAACCTTGGGCCCTGCTGAACCTTGGTTTCAGACTTCTAGCCTCCAGAACTGTGAGGGGATAAGTTTCTGTTGTTTTAAGCCACCCAGTTTGTAGTTTGTTGCAGCAGCCCTGGAAACCTAATACAAAGAAGTTTGCTTAAGATTCACTTTTCAGACCACTGAGGAAGACATCATCTAACGTACCATATCATTTGATAAAACATTTATCACTCCATTTCTTGTGGAAAGCAACAAAAAGGAGCTAGAAAACAAATCTCCAAACAACAGATTTTCAGTAGGTGCAACAACAGGCCAGTTGGCCCTTCAGAGGAAGGAAGACTGGACCATAAACAGAGTGCTGCAAGGTCCTGCACATATTCTGGTGACAGACGGGTCAACCCAGGAATTCCTGAGAAACTATCTGGGAGGCCTTTCATGACTAAGTTGTGGTGTGTTTTAGATCACTAAGGAAAGCGTTAGGCACTCACAGCTGGTGGCATTTTCCCTTAAACAGCCAGGAAGCACCAGCACTGGTAACAAGTCTCTAACTGATTCAATGAGAACTACTTTACACAGATATATATTTGAGACAGGCTAGGACCTGGGACCTGGGACACTTTGCTGCAGTACTTGCACCTGGACAAAGGTCTTCTCGAGCAACAAAACACAAAGAAACTATAAGGAACTAAAAATAATTGTGTGCATGTGCAACTGGGGCAAATTATCAACAACAAAATACAGAAAAGATCAAAATAAAACCCCAACTGCCACTTCCGCAGAGCCAGGAGCAAAGGCAGGGGGTTGGGAGCAAAAGCAGGGCACCGCCCATGCCCCCCTCACTCACCACCACCTAAGGGGAGGGCAAACCACCTCAGCCACTCCTCCGGCCCGACCCCTGGACACACCCCCTACCCTCACCCCATATGAGGAACCAGCTCGCCCCGCCTCGGGAGCAAGTGAGCAAGGGAACCTGTTTTTGTTCTCGCTCCCCCCCTGCTGCAGCAGGGGCCCCAGTAAAGCCTTGTCTGAATTTCTTGTCTGGTCTCTGATCAATTTCTATTGATTAAGGAGCCCAAAAACCCTGGTCAGAAACATATTTACATATCAATCTAATAACTATTTAAAATTCATGCTCTATTTCAATGAGGAGTAAAAGGCTATATACTGGTGAGCCTAGATTTGTAACTGGGAAGGGCTGTGCCCTTTTATTAAACTTTATTAATTCCATTCCTATCAGACTCTGGCCAGTTCCCAATGCCCCCCATGTCTCTGGTCACCTCCACCTAATCTGGCACCTTCTTGAGAGCTGCCACCCCCAGTATGTTCCTTAGAACTCCCCTTCCAACAAGACTGGATCTTTCTGACCTCTCCTCTTCAGCCCACAGCTCCTTTTCCTTTTAAATTAAAACAAATAATCAAAATACCAAACCTAAAGAAATTTTTAAGTTTAAAAATCTTTCTACTCTCTCATGATCATGGGCCCTGGCCTGTATCAGAAAGCCAATTCCCAGGTAAGCAGTCAATAATAAATTGAATTATTTTGTTTAGAATTCTTTTGATTATTAAAATTAATGAAGTGTTATCAAAAGGAATTCAAGTTGGGAGATAAATAAGGTAAAGCAGCTAAAATAACTTTTCTTGAGGAAACATTCCCAAATGAATAATCTTTCTTTTTCTGTTTATTCCCAAGAAAGAACAAGGCAAGATAATTCTTAGAGCGTAAACGTCTGATTGAGAGTGTTACAGAGGAGAACTAAGAGCCTTCCTGGGATGAGCAGGGCGCAGGCGCGGAGAGAGAAGGCTCCGCACTGGTGGGCACAGCTGTGCCTGTGGTGGCAAAAGCGGCTGTGTGGCCAGGACTTACTTCAAAAGAAGCAAACTGTGGACATGGTTAAGGGCAGAACGCCTTTACGTAAGGCTTTCACCCAGCGGGAAAACAATTTGATTTTTACTGACTAAGGAGGAAGAAATGCTTTGAGTAGCTGAGCAGCTGGTGAGAGGCCTTAGATGAGCACATGACCTGAAATCTGAAATTTTCCTTGGAAGGGGCTGTCTCAAAGGGAGTTTAAGAAAAGACCCCAGATGAATTGGAAAGGCAATCAGCATTTAGCATGAAACCCTGGGGTCAGACCCTGGGGTTAACAGGTGATGCTGTGTAATGTTCACAGAACAGACCCTGTTGCCTTTTAATAGATAAAGAAAGATAAATTATTAAAATGACCTATCAACTAAGAGAAGCCACTGTCCCAAATTAGGTGTGTATGATTCAAAGTTCTTATTTTAGAACAAAGTCAATTCTCCTTTCCACTATACTAATATTTCTTAAGATGTCATCATTGTAACATCTATAACTTACTTTACATTTTCAGCACAGACAGTATGAAGTCGTGTGTGTGTGTTCCAAGTTACAGTCCAGAGGCGGCTATCATTCTAATCAGGCAGCCACGCGCCAGAGGCAGTCGAGAGCACACTCTCAGAAACACTGCAGCCACTCCAGACGCGACTACTCCAGGATTTCTGCTATCTATTCCTCTCATCAACTTTCTGAATGTCAAGTTGGGTTTTCTTTGGTAAAAATAGTGGTCTCTTAATTAGCATAAATGGTAGATAAATGTTAGGAAAGAGATCTCAGTGGTGAAATTAAATATATTAAGGTTATGTAGTTTGGCAAAACATCTTTTAGAAACACACCCTGTGTGAAAATGGTGTAAGACTCCAGTGAGGTCTGTGACCTGAAGCCGTGGAGACAGTTCTGGATTCTGGATCAGTGAACCTGTGCCAGCTATTAGCTTAGGAGGCTTTCTGTTGCCTGGCACTGGCTCTGGGTGTAGCTGAATCCTGCCTCTGAAATACTGCTACAGCTGCCTGAAGAAAACAGTTTGTTCAAGGTAAAGCAAGTCAGAGAGCTAGGACTTCGTTGAGCTGACAGAGGAGTTTGTATTAACAGTGTTGTTCCAGCTTGCTAATAAATGTTCATTTAATAAATGTCTCTATGTGCACCAGACCCTGTCTGGGGCTTCCTTTCACTGCTCCATGGTGGCAGAGCTGTATGAGAATAGCTGTTTCTTACTTATCTCACTTGTCAGTGGCTGACATTGTTTTTTAAAAAGAATATAATAGATATGCATGCAAGTTGGCTAAGTCAGATCTATAATTCTGTTACTCAGATCATTTGTTTCAGAATCACTTGAAGTTTAGAATTCTTCGATTTCTCAACATCCTGCATTCTAAAGTTCTAGGAGTGTGGCCTGAGAATCTGAATTGTAACACGTTCCCCTAGTGATTCTCATATACTCTGAGGATTCAGCCAATGAAGATATAACCAAAGAAGCATCATGATCATTTGCTGACAGCATTTCCCAATGGCAGACTAAAGACCCGAGAGGGAGGAAATATGACCCTGACTGCTGGGTTTGAAAACCCAAATCTGTAAAGCAATAGTAATAGCACACTATAAAGCCCTCATATCCTATAAACTCTATGCCATAAATTTGTGGTTATAGCTTTTTGCCTACCCATCTAGATGGAAATAGATCAACACTTGCCTTAAGCATTCAGCAAGCTCATTCATGGCCAAAGATATTCCACTGTCATTTGGATGAGTAGGGATTATCAATAGCTTTCCAACTGAATACTGTCATCCATTTTCTGACAGCAATGAAAACTGTTGGCCAGAAGTCCATCTTGTTAAATACGTTTTGGGAGAAAAACCAGTTTAGCTACTGGGTTGCTTTTTCTCACATCAATAAGCCCAGTTTATTCACTCCTAAGACATCTTATCTGACTTCATCCACTCATCAAATATTTATTGAGAGACTTTTAAAAAGCATGTAGCTTTAACTCCCAACAAAGACCATGGAAGATTAAAGAAGCAGAGGTCTAGTTCAGGACTTCTGTCTCTGAGCTGTCACTCATCATCATATCATGATGCAGAGGGGAGAAACACCCTCATACAGGAGTCAGAGGTTTTGAATTCAGGGGCTGGCTATAGACTCAGCGTCAAGTCAGTATAGCTCTTAGGGCTTCTATTTCTTCTTTTAGAAATTTAGGAATAAAAGGCTTGCCTTGCTTATTTTTCAGAATTTACTAATTCATTTACAAATATTTATTGGTCATCTACTATATTCAGGAATTTTTCTAGGACCTTGGGGGATAAAGCAGGAAACGAGACATACAAGATGTCTGTTGTCAAGTAGGCTTATTCTAATAATTAGAGAAATATATACAAATAGTGATATATAAACATATATTTATATATACAAATAAATAGATATAGGAATATTAATAGGCATATTTGCAGAGGCAAGTATATGTACACATCCTTTTTAAAGCTTAAACCAAAGTCTTTTCTAAGGATACAATGTATATTTTTAGATCTCACATAGGGTGACTAGAATGAGAAAGGGAATAATCTAATGAAAGATTATTATTGATCTAAGCAACACACCTAGCATTTTAATAAAAGATATCCCTATGTTTCATTAATGAAAAAAAACATTTTCTGGCAGGATGCATTTCTCAAATTAGAAAACATGCCAGGTCTGTGTTCCAACACTTTTTCACATATAGAAGTAGAATTTATCATTAAAAGAATCTTCCATTCCACTAATCTTTTTATTACTTAAGAATCAAGATATTTGTGATAAGGTGGCTTCATGTAAGGCAACCTGTGTTAGGCAGCCTCTCAGAAGGCCCCAATAACCCGATTTCTTGTGTAATCCCCTTGCTTTAAGTGTGGGCTGGATTTAGTGACTTGCTTCTAATAAGTTGTATATAACAGAAGTGATGGGATGTGAGTTCCAACTGTATATAACAGAAGACTGGATTATTAAAAACAACAACAAGAACAAAACCTTTATGGCTTCTATCTTGTAAATTTTCTCTCCCACTTACTGGCTTTTCCCTCCCCTCCCCTTCTCCCTCCCAACCTCTCCACTTCTCTCCACCCCTCTCTCTCTCTCTCTCTACACACACACACACACACACCCCGCCCCATCATCTACAGAAGAAACCACTTGAAGAAGAGAGGCCCCGAAGGATCAGACCTGCATAGAGGAGAACCAAGGCACCCCAGCCAATAGCCAGCACAAATGATCAACCAAGTGAGTGCACCTTCTTGGAAGCAAACTCTCTAGCACAATTAAGGCTTCAAATAATGTAGCCATAGCCAACAGCTTGGGTATAACCCCATGACAGACTCAGGTGGTCAGAATCACTCAGCTAAGTCATTTCTGAATTCCTGGTCTAGAGAAACTGTGAGATAATACATGTTTGTTCTTTTAAGCCACTAAGGTTTGGGGTAATTAGTTACACAGCAAGAGATGACTAATGTATAATCCAAGGACATGATTCTTGAGAATAGTGTTATGAGAATAAATGGGTTCAAAATCTCACGCTTTATACTTAGAATATTTGAATTGGACTAGAAGAATATGGTGACATCATATTAACACTTTATCATGAAGAAACAATACATTTGATGCTCCTTTTAGTTCAATGAGGTTACAGTTTGCTTTTTTCCTGAGATCCACTGAGTCCACTGAATATAAATACTTCATAATCAAACTCTTTTGAAACTCCATTTTTAGCAATGTATTAGTTAACCAATTAAAAAAAATGGTAGTCTTACCTCCAAAAAAGTACTTCTCGCCAGTTTTAACTTGAAGAGGACTGTTAGTTCGAACTGCTGAGGCTTCATCTCCATCGATAGTGAGAATAACAAAATTCTCCTTAGCCAGGAAACGGACCTCATGCCACTGGCCGTCATTCAACCCAGAACCTGTTAGATAAAGAGAAAAGGCCATTTCTTTTCTTAAGATGATTCGTTTAAAATAATTTTTAATAACAACTTGAGTCAGAGCTTTGTAAGTAAAAATTAATATGTTTGCATCTAGGAAAACTGAGTGTAGCTACAATTAATATCTCATCTTCTTTAATATTATAAGTAGTTCTATCCTCCGCCAGACCAAATACGGCATAACATAACCCAATCAAGTAGGGATATAATGTGCCATCAGGGTACATAAGAAACTGGAGTGAATTAAGTTGTTTGGGAGATGATGATGAACTATTTTAATTTAATAACTTATTTTCTAGTTAGCTTTACTAGACTTCACTCTCAGATGAGAAAAAGGATTTGTAATTTTATCTAATGTCACTCTCTGTTTTTAAAAACTATTTTTTGTACTGTCATTGTCTCTCAATAGCCACATCTGGCAAGTATAGCTAATAGAAATGAAGGACTAAAGAATAAATGTGTGAGTATGTGCAGTGAAGGGGAGCAGAATATGCCACCCCAACGTGTGCCATTTCAGCATACTGATTATTTTGAATTAAAGTTACTTAAGAAAAAGCAAGTGCAGTAAGGATACTCTGACCCTCCTTTGTCCCTCTGAAAGCAGGAAACAAATCTCTCACGTGAAAGGTACCCTCCCTGTACCAGGAGGGTACAAGGCTTCCTTATTACTAGAGAGAGGGAAGTTAGGGCCAAGAAGGCTGTATAAACAAACCATGTTACTTCTTCGTTAATCTACTACCCCAAACCCAAAACTTTGGGTTACCAAAGTTACCCAAAAACTTCTTTGTCTTGTTAATTCTTTACAAAATTAATCTTTTTCTTTGGCTAAAAGGTATAAAATCTGCTTACATTGGTCACTTCTTTGAGTCTCATATTTCGGAGAGGTCCCATACATACAAAATTATATTTGTTTTCCTCCTGGTAATCTGTCTGATGTCAATTTAATTCTTAGATTAGCCAAAGAACCTAGAGGGGAAGAAAGGAAGTTTTCCTTCCCTACAGCAGTTATTTGTGCTAACTGACCACTAATAGGTATGGGAAATGATACCAGGATTATCTGATCATTTATAAATAAGATATCTTTATAATGAATTAGGTTATATTTAAACAGATAAACACCAACAAAATAAATCAACTCCCTAACAATCATATTCCACTCTTGCCTAGTACAAAGGTCTTCAGAAACAGAAAATCTATTTAGTTCTCCATTGGACAGAAAATAACATAAAGTTTCCTGTTTAGTTTGTGTTCATTTTTCAAATAATAATTTAAAAAATTAAGGAGTAAAGAGAGGAGAACAGCCTTTGAACAAAAGTATCTTGAAAGAGTTTAAGGAACACTAAGAGAGACAGAAATCTAAGTGAGTCAAAGTGACTTTCTTTCACCTTATAAAGGCCTATGCAAAGGGAAACTATTTTGTTCTAGACTACTCCAGATGGCTTAATCTAGAATCCATAGGTAGAAGTTATTGAAGGTACACTTCTGCCTCACAAAAGAGAAGCCTAGCATGAAAAGGTATCCAAAAATGGAATGAGAGAACATCAGTGAAGCACGAATGATGGCTTCCAAGCTTCTGATCAGAGGTCTGCAAACCACAGCTTATAGGCTAAATACTGCTTGCTGCCATCTGCTTCTGTGCAGCCTGAGAGCTAAAAATAAATCTCACATTTTAAATGGTTGAAAAATAAATAAAAATAATAGCAATATTAAATTACATGTGAAAATTATATAAAATTCAAATGTAGTATCCACATAAAATTTACTGGAATACAGTTAAACTCATTTGTTTACACATTATCTGTTCTACAGAGTCAAACAGGTGCTACAGAAACTGTATGGCCCACAAAGCCTATACTATTTACTGTGTCATCCTTCATAGGAAAAGCATAAAGTAGTGACTGGTTTACATTATTAAACAGAAACACCATTTTAAAGAAAAAAATTAAGGCTTCTTGGGGCTTGAAGATAGTCACGTATATGTAGTATTAACTAACATTGTACTAGTAAATATCATTACAAATGATCATCCCTCAGGTATTTTTTTTCAGGATTTTCAAATTTTAACTTAGTGACATTTATTGAGCACATTTTATTTCAATGGAGGAAAACAGGAAAACAGCTCTAAAGTAATTAATACTAAATAATTTTCAAATTATGAAATGTATAATACATACAAATACATTTTTTTTGTACTGAAATTACTATGTAAACATACAGTATGATTCTAAAAGTAAAGTCAGTTAGCTGTCAGACAAGTAGTAGCGTTTACTGAAACAATTCCTTCTCCAGTAGTTTGCCTTTGGGTTCTCCCACAAAACTGATTCATGGAAGACTGTACTGTCACTATAACATTTTCTGTTAAATTATAAAACTGGGGTTAGTGTTAATTAGCCATAGAAGTGTATGGTTTTGATTTTGGTTGTTATTTTTGCCTTTACAATGTGATGAACCCTGCTTTGAAATGCAGTTTTGGGGCATGGGTCCCAAGGACAGTAATGTTACAAATGTTTAATCCTAAATAGTCACATATTCAGAGGAAGTCACTTACAAGCTGTCTTCAGTGACAGGGCTTTCTGTTCTAACCGGCAGACCAGAAAGCCTTTCTAAAAATTCTAATGAAAACTTCTTCATCATAAAGTTAATTTTTAAAGGGAAAATCACCAGCTTAACTGTTCATAACAAAAAGGCCTATTATTCCATCAGATTAAAATAAAAAGGTTACTTTATTTTTTCAAGAAACTTAATCACTACAGAAATTGGACCTCATATAAAAGCAGCCTTGTTGATAGCAGCCACTGCAGCATCTGAGCTTAAGGTGTGATTTCTATTCATTTTAATTCCAATTATTATTTTGAACTGTTAATGTTAATCATCAAGAGGGTTTTTTAATAACGTGTGGATAAAGAAAAATTTTTTAAAGTGACATATTTTCTTTTGAGAAATTAGGTCATCCTTGCCCCATTGAAGAATGAACTTCATTATATTTGGGGCCCATTCCTATCATAGATTGCTGAGACATACCTCTTGACGATTAACATTAACAGTTCAAAACAATATTTCACAGAAAAAGATGTTTTTGAATTACTATCCCCAATAAATAGGTGACAGAACTGAATCTAATAACGTTTAGGCATCCCATATGTGGTAAATGTCAGAACTAAGAACTGGAACTCAGCTATATCTAGTTCTGGAGGCTGAGTTCTTATAAACAGCAAACAAACAAAGAAAAACCAACAACAACTAAACACGGTATATAGACTCTGTGCATCTGTGATCAGAGTTCTCTTGTACCACACACACACACACACACACACACACACACACACTTCCATCTGCCACCACATCTAGAGGGAGTTTCTGGAGTACCCTTGTCTCATACAGCATCAGGGTTGTAAATAAACTGAGACACCGATCCGGTTTCATCTGCCAACTTTCAGCATTTGCGTCATCAGATTTTTGTTGTAATGGAAGATCCCACTACTACATGTCTTTTAGTATTTTCTTACATTGATGTTTTTCCCCTTTGTGAAAGGGGTACCTTTCACAATGTTTAAAATTGTAATTTGAATGGAAATTTTATAAGTAGAGAAGCAAATTCTAGCATTATTTCCCTAAGGCATATTAAAGTAAGCCCAGGAGCATTCATTTAAATCATCTCCATACTTTGTGAAACTCAGCAAAGAGAACTCTGTGTTCACTCCTTTCATTTTATAATGAGTGGATCAATCAATGATCTTGAACATGCTATCTTTTGTCAGTTTGTAGAGTGGAGATCCTAATCTAGGCCTTTTGCAATCAAACAGTAGTTCTTCCCACTCAGAACACAGCCATTAAATTTTATGGTGCGAAAAAAGAAGATGCCATAGTTTCAGCATAATTTCCCTCCTCTTGTGTCCCTTCCCTTCAGTGCAAGGGAGACCTGAACAACTTTGTATGAAACACAGACTACTGAGTTTTGCCTTTACCATTTCCTGGGCCACCTGCCACTTGGGAAGTAGTACAGAATTGTTTTGCTTCAGAGAAACTATATGGAATAGCCTCTTTGAGGCATTTTTAAAAATTAACAATATTCTTTAGTAATTTTTAATTCATATGAAACAGAACATTAACAAAATTTAAGAGCTTTTAAAATTCAATATATAAAATTCACTCAGAACCGTGCAGTTGATCATAAGATATACACTTAAAATACCAATACAGTATTAAGAAAAAAAATGTATCATCATCCCAAGTTTTATTAGAAATTTGTGAGTTGTAAACAACAAAGAACACATCACCAAATAGGATTAAGGCATCACATCTCATTTGCTATTAAAGAGATGGTATCCCTTCACTCAGTATTCTAGAGCAATGAATGTCCCAGGGAATAGAGAGACTCACCGGGGACCCATAATCCCAGACACAGTGGGGTCTTGGTGGCTGGAGAGTGACTCAGGACCAAACCAAAAAAGGACGCTAGTTACTGATACTTAAAAAAGAGACCCACGTCTCATACGGCTAACATTTCCTAAGAGCCTGGTATGTGCCTGGCACTACCTAACTCTGTATGTGTCAATCTATTGCCTTTTCTCAATAATGAGCATCAAGATGGCAGAAGGGCAGGAAAATAGTGTGGCAGCTAAGAGGACTGACCCAGGAGCCAGGTTGCCTGTGTTTGCTCTGGCCCTTGCCAACCTGGACAATTTACCTAACCTCTCTGTGCCTCAGGCTTCTCCTCTCTAAAATCAAATAGTAGTATCCACTTTGTAGATTGGTTTTAAGGAGTAGATGAATTAGGGTTTGCATAGCATTAGAACAGTGCCTAGCAGCTAGGAAACAGCATATCTGTATCTATACCATTAGGTCAAAAAACAAAGAAGGCTGTTGAGTCCCATTTTACAAAGAAAAAAGCAGAGACTTAAACATAGTACTTTTTCTTTGGGGGTTACTGCATTGCAATTACAAATATTGGTGTAGTTATAAATAAGCCTTCTAAACAAGACAGCAATATAATAACTCAACAACGTGGAGATCATGAATATATACATATGAGACAACTGAAAAAAAGTGTCCTAACATTATGCTAATGGGCACTTGAAACTTAGAAAAACATGTCCAGTGACAGCATTAGACATGGGAAAAAATTTCTGTATTCAAACAATTTAGAGCTGAAGATGATCTGTTCTGCAAAAATGTGTTAGATGACTCACAAAGTTATGACAAAGACACTGATGTTAAAGCTGCATGTGAAGAAATTTGAACAAAATTACTTCCAAAAAGTGAGAGTGAAAAATGAACTTTCTAAATTATTTATGTATGTAATTTTAAAAACAACAGTAATTAAATATTAGAGACATTTTCACCCACAGCCCTAAAAGTTTATACATGTAAGTTAAGCCAATAGGTACTCTTAATTATCTCTTTGGGAAAATGGGGGATTGCCTTTCATTTGCGGTCATATTTTATTCAAGTTGACGTGTAACATGCTCCATAAGAGACAGAAGTAGATTAGAAGCCAGGGGTGTCTGACTTACAGACTCACCCTCAGAGAGGCAGAACAGTATAAGGGTCTAGAGCACAGACTCTGAAGTCAGACATCTGCATATAAATCTCATTTCTGCTCACCTAATAGCTGGGCCTTCAGCAAGTTAACCTCTTTAGGCCTCAGTTTCCTTCTCTATTAAATGGGAATAATAACACTATCTACTTCATAGAGTTCTGAGAATTAAGTATATACATTGCCACTTAGAACAGTGCCTGGCACACAGTAAGTTCGCTCTCAATAGATATTAGCTATTGTTTCACATTCGGTGAGTAAGACTAGCTCTCTAAATACCAACTTGGGTTGTTGTACATTAATTCTATAAGTATTAACTATTATGAAATGAATAAACATTGGTTTTCTTTATGAATAAATACCCACCTCCCATACGAATTTTATAGTACAAGAAAAGTCTTGAGGAATTTGGGAAAGTAGCTAAATATATATCTCTTGTTAATATCAGGGTCAACAATTTCTAAAGCCAACTTTGAGCTATACAATAAAATAGGTCTTATTCCATCATAGTCACAGATGTACTTTCACCTCCACAAAATGTGTTTTGTTTTCAACTAGATTATTCAATAGATGTGGCTCTGAATGTCTGTGGAATATTTCCAAAAATCAAATCCAATTCCAAGCAAGGACTTCACCTGATGACTAATTTTGAGGAGACTGATATAAACTGTAGTACATATTTTCCAAAATATTTTTGTTTTAAAAATATACACTATTCAACAATTTTGATGTACTTTTACACTTAAAGATTATTTGAATTTACTTTATGATAGATACCTCCAGTTATTCATTAATTCATAATCATAAAAACTTTTCAACTGTACATTACAAAAGAAAACTGACATTTTTACAAAGAGACTTTTTAACCTAAAACCAACATCTCTGAAGCCATATTCCAGCTTCTGGCTTTAATTCTTTCATAAAATAATGAAATTGTTTTACAATATTTTCTCTAGCATCTCCCTAACTTATAACTTCTAGAAAAACTTGTTTTGTATACAAATGTAAAATGTTAATGAAGCATATTCTATCCAGGCTGACTTTCTAATGGTATTATTTTTAAAGTAAGACTCTTGAGGTGGTTGCTTTGATTGAACAAGAAGAAACAGCTGTTTCTCTTATTAGAGACAAAAGAAGACTGGTTTAATGAATGTTGAAAAAAAGAAAGTATTTAAAATATAGTCACAAACCAAGATGTAACATCTGTTTGAAAATGCTTCAATAAAATTACAGTGACTAGAGTTTTCAGTCTTTTGCTCAACATTTAATCTTAAGAGAAAAATCTCAGAGACTATAAAATCCGTCTTTAGGTGGTTACAGTATTCTCTGAGGTGTTAATAATATATCTCGTAAGTTATCTGTTACCTATTTATGCAATAAGAAAAAAGAGAATATACATCTCTATGTAGATATGCCACATACTATTACTTATATTATCTATATAAATCCCATAAGGAAATCAATCCAATTTAATCTTGCTCACTTTTACCCATCAATCCAAACCATACAAATATGATCAAGTGCAATCAGACAGAACATGTAATACGATACTTGGGTAGTCACAAAATACTTTCATTTTTTAAGTTGAAGAAATTGGCAAAGGCTCCTCTGTATTGGTATAGATAGAACGTCACTTTGGAATATGTCTTTGTTCTGAAAGAACCACTTGAATGGAAGCTTTAAGTTAGAAATACACATTGGGGAGAGCCTACTGCGTGACATTTTTTTGTGTTGCTAGATATGACTCCATCACTAATTTAATATGTAGAATCTTAGAGATGGGATGAATTCTTTCCTTTCAGGCACTCAGAATCTTTTGAGAAAGAAAGAGCCCAGATTAATAGATTTTATTACATTGTCTGCACCTTAGAGTCATTTGGGGAACTTTAAAAGTTTCACACCGAAATTTCCAAATTATTGCTGGGAAATTAAACTTTTAAATAAACAGATATATATGATGCAATCCTAGTCAGAATCTCAACACTAGTCTTTGTAGAAATAAAAATAGAAGATTCTAAAATTTATAAGGAATTTTTAAAACCTTAAATATTCAAAATCATCAAAAAGAAAAACACAAGTAGAGGACTTATCATCTGATTTGAAGACTTGTTATAAAGCTATAGTATTCCATAAAGAAATCAGAACCGGACCCAAACATATGTGATCCATTGTTTTTTGGAAAAGGCTCTAACGCAATTCTATGGGGAAAGAAAAGGTGATTTTGTGTTTGTTTCTTTGTTTTTTCCAAAAAATGGTGCTGGAACAACTGGATAAATAAAGGGAAAAATGTATCTCAATTTCTACTTTACTCAACACACAAAAATTAATTCTAGATGGATTTTAGACCCAAAAATAAAAGGCTAACTATAAAGCTTCTGAAAGATAACATAGGACTTTGGGGTTAACAGAGATTTCCTAGAGCAGGGGTCCCCAACCCCCAGGCCAGGACTGGTACTGGTCCGCAGCCTGTTAGAAACCGGGCTGCACCGCAGAAGGTAAGTGACGGGCGAACAAGCAAAGCTTCATCTGCCACTCCCCATTGCTCGCATTACCGCGGGAACCATCCCTCCCCTGCCCCCCCCGCCCCCATCCGTGGAAAAACTGTCTTCCATGAAACCGGTCCCTGGTGCCAAAAATGTTGGTAACGGCTGTCCTAGAGGATATCAAAATCACTTGATAAATTGGGCTTCATCAAAATTAAAAATTTCCACTCATCATTAGACATAGTTAAGAAAATTCAAGGCAAGACAGACTAGAAGAAAATATTTGCAACATATATATCTGAAAATGGAGCATACTAAAATACACTAAAAGCTCTTATAAGTCAATAACTGGAAGACAAAAATGGGCAAAAGTCATACCACAAATAAAGGTAAATTAATTACCCATAGCCACGTGAAACATTTCTTGACATTGCTAGTCATCAGGGAAATTAAAGCCACAATGACATACAATTTTACACCACTTCAGTGGCTAAAAATTAAAAGGACTAACTAGGACCTGGATCAATGTGAACTCTCATACATTGCTGGTGGGATGCAAAATTGTACAGTCCCTTTGGAAAATTCTTTGATAGTTTTTAAATAAAATTAAACATATATTAATCCTATGACCCAACAATTTCCCTGCTAGGTATTTTCCCCCCAAAATCAAAATGCACATTGCAAAAATACGTGTACGGGAATGTTTCAGCAGCTTTACTCATAATGGGACTAAATTGGAAATAATTGTATAACCATACAGTGTGTACTCAAACAAGAAAATGTTGCTAAGTAATAAAGAAGAATGAACTAGTGGTTTGGACAACATTGTTTTGCATGAAAGAATGTAGACATAAAAAAATAATATACTGAATGAATCCTTTTATAGGAAATTTTAGAACAGGCAGAACCAGTCTATGGTGATAGAAATCAGGACATGAGTTGCCTACGGGGGGAGGGTGCACACGGGCATGCTGTAAGAGGCACAAGGAAACTTTCTGAGGTAATGAAATGTTCTGTATTTCGACTGGAGTGTTGGTTGCCTAAGTGTATATATTTATCAAAATCCATTGAATTGTGCTCTTAAGATCTGTGCATTTCACAGAGTTGATTCTCATTCGTGGATTCAGTACTTGTGAATTCACCTTATTGCTAAAATTTATTTCTAACCCAAAATCAATACGGTGGTGCATTCTGGTCATTCACAGACTCATGCATGAACAGACTGGTGAAAAATTGGAGTCACTCGACTCACAAGTTCCCAGCTGAGGTCAAATAAGGCATCTCTTTGCCTTCTTGTTTCAGCTCTTATCCTGCAATCAAGTGTTATTTTCACTGTATACTTAGCGCCACGTTTTTTTGCATTTTTGTGCTTTTTGTCAATTTTGCCATTTAAAGTGGTCCCCAAATGTAGTGCTGAAATGCTGTTTAGTGTTCCTAAGTGCAAGAAGGCTGTGATGTGCCTTACAAAGAGGAAATGTGTACATTAGATAAACTTCTTTCAGGTATAAGTTATAATGCTGTTGGTTGTGTGTTCAATGTTAATGAATCAATTATATGCATGAAACAAGGTAACTTTAAACAGAAATACATAAATCAAGGTTTGTATTGATGCAAATACAAAAACAAGGTTATGTACTGATGCAAACATTGTGACCAGAGGTTCTCAGGAACCTAACTCTGTATTTCTTGTAGGAACAATGGTTCAGTATTCACTAATTGAGTGTTTACAATGACTATGCAGAATATAACTATGATGAATAATGAAAACCAAATGTACTTTATAATTTTTACCTCAAAAACATATAAACATTTTAAATCAGATAAAAGGAATGATAATATTCATTTTTAAATTCATCTAAATTTTATCCAATGCCCACTTTATACTTTGTTTATTGCATTATCAAACAATGAGAAACCCAATATAGAACATACCATTATTTGCTACTAAACAGGGGAAACCCAATGAGACTCTGTATTATTATGTTTAACTTTTTGATATCAATATTTTAGGAAGTTAAAAAACTTAAAATAACTACTCCAAGACTAAATTTTCATGAAAAAACCTCTAAAAATTGTTTCAACCATTACTGATTCCCAGCCGAAAGCCAAAGATCATTATACTTCAAAATCTCATTCAAAGATTTATGACCATTTTGGGCTTCCCTGGTGGCGCAGTGGTTGAGAGTCCGCCTGCCAATGCAGGGGACACGGGTTCGAGCCCTGGTCTGGGAAGATCCCACATGCCGCGGAGCAACTGGGCCCGTGAGCCACAATTGCTGAGCCTGCGCGTCTGGAGCCTGTGCTCCGCAACGGGAGAGGCCGCGATAGTGAGAGGCCCGCGCACCGCGATGAAGAGTGGCCCCCACTTGCCGCAACTAGAGAAAGCCCTCACACAGAAACGAAGACCCAACACAGCCATAAATAAATAAATTAATTAATTAAAAAAAAAAAAAAAAAAGATTTATGACCATTTTAATGATGACTGTTTTCTTGAGACAATCTTCCAAAGCAAGTATCTTTAGTAGTAATATGATTATGTGAATATCATCTTCACATTTTACAAAATTTTACAAAAGGAAGAGATCATATTTTGTGAGTTGTGCATGTATCTACATAGGGCAGATAAAGGCATATTAAGCAATGGTAGCTTAAATGCATTTCAGATCATAAGCAGAGAACTTTTATAATTTTTTTCATCTTTAAGATAAAACTTATTGAAGAAAATTTGGAAAACTAAAAAAGTATAATAAAGGAAAAAAAGATTCATTACACCAAGAGACATTACACTTAGTATTTGATGTATTTTACTCTAGCTTTTATCATAAATAACTGCAAACCATTCAGATTGCTGTGATGCTATGATTGAAGGTGAAAAAGTATAAAAGGAAGAAGCAAGTGATCATCATCCGCTAAATTCTCTGATTTGTGCTGATGGAGATTTGGCAGCCTTGTCCTTTCAGTTTAACTTTTCAGAATCTAAGGAGAATAACATGGAAATTTACCTCCACTAGCCTAAGCTCTTCTAGAGTTTTATTCGGAACTCATTTATTGATCTCTTACCAGGTAATTGGCATTGTTTTAGGCACCAGGATATAATGGTGAAGAAGAAAAGGTCTTGCCCTCTTGGAGCTTATATTCTTATGTGCAGAGACAGACAATAGACAAATAATGAATAGGTTAACAGGTACAATTTCAGATGGTGATAAATGCTATAACAGAAATAAAACAGATGTTGTGATAGAGAGATTCATGGGATAAGACTGATTGACAAGGGAGAACTCTCTGAGGAGGTGACAGTGAATCTGAAACCTAAAGGATAAGAGGCCAGTCATGAAATAATTTGATGCAAACGCCCTGAAGGGAGACACGCTTGTTGTACGGAAGTACCAGGCCCTAAGATAACTACAGTGGTTTGAGTACAGAGATTAAGGGGGAAGGATTGAGAAATGGGAGGAAAAAGATAGGCAATAGTATAATAAGTTAAGGGCCTTGTAAGCTGTAATTAGAAGATTAAATGTTAAGTGTGATAGAAAACCTATGTTTTATGCAGAAAGTGGCATGATGCTATTTTAAAGATATACGCTAGCTACTGTACAGTGAATGGTCTCAAAAAGTTTGCCTTATTGTACCATCTAATGAGGTTTAAATATCTTTACATACATTTTTATAATTGCTATGAAACATTTCCCTATATTTTATAAACTGGAGTGAGATGGCTCAGGAAAAAGAAATGAAAGATAAATGAGGAAGGCAAAATGTAGCTGAGACGATTTGGGGATCCAGCTAGGGATCTTTGACAAGAGGTGATCCCAAAGGTGGGCACTCCCTTGTTGTGCACAGCCTTACTATAATAGGCTGTTAAAACTGTTGATCCCCCATCTTCGCGGCTAGCATAACCCCACTCGTGAATACTAGAATGATTACAGAGTACCTTATCTCATCCATGTCCCAAAGGCACACTGTTCCTGTCCTCCTACACATCAGGGAGAAAATAGAGCTACATGACACTATCAGTCAATGACTGTTTTTCTATTCTGTCCCATCGGTATTATAGAAGTGACGCAAAAAGAATATCTTCGAGAAAGAATACTAGGAACAGCATAAATGAAGATAATAATAGCAATTTAGCCCAGGTTAATTCTTGAATCCATTTTCTCATTTTTCTAAATTTTGATAATAAAACAAATTCAAAGCTTAAAATTAACAATTGTCAGAATTTAAGATTAGCTTTCTTTATAACAGTACATATAACAAAATTCCCTCTTTTCTTCTAAATATTTTTCAAAGTCTTGGTTTTATCATAACCATAGAGAGCTGTGAACATAAGTGGCTTTGATTAAAACAGAACTTTTTTATACCTGTGTGTGCTGGATAACTCCAGTGAGAAAACTGTTCTTAATTTAGAGAAGTTATCCAGACATTCAGGGGTTCAGAAATTTCTGAGTTCAGAGGATAATCACGGGCAGAGTCCTGGCATGGAACAGATATCTTAAAATATTATATTCAGGTATAACATTTTATGATTTGAATATAAATCATTTTTAAATTGCATCATAAAAGTCATAATAAAACCACAGTTTCTCATTTCAAATAATTCTGCATTACTCCCCTTTAACAGAACTTTGTTTTTATACTTGCCACTGAATAATTTTCACCCTTTACTCAAAGGTAGGGTCTAGCTATTGTACCTAGGTCACAAACGTAGGCAAAGATTCAGTCCCTACCTTTTACAAGTAGTTGTTTTTCTGTCAACCTCTCTACTACCTGTTCTACTATGTGACTCCTAGTGTGAGAGGCAGCTTCTGTGTGTTTCAGCTCAGTGTCATTTCCTCCAACTGGACTACTAATGAGCACTGAACCATGAAGGGCATGTCCCCAGATATTTATAAACTACTCTCTGCTGCAATCTTCAAGTCAACAATCCTTTTTGAGTGTCAACTGCCTTTTGGTAGGTTTTCTCATCCTTTGTGGCAAAATGGGAGAGGAAAAATGCTACAGGTAAGCACATTGAAATCACACTTGTATAAAAAATGTTTCATATATATTTAGGTTACAAATTTATTCCATCCATCCTTTCTTGTGGATTTTAATCTGGACAAGATAAGCATCGGATAAGATTAAAAATTAAAAATAATATTTTAAAAATTAATATATTATTAGAGCATAAATTTTTTAAACCGCTGATTTATTTTTTAGTGTGGTTTCATGGATTTGCATTAGGTACACAAGTTGTGTGTGTGTATTTGTATATATGTGTGCACATATGTGTGAAATTCACTACAGGACACATAAGATAGGAGTGCAGTGTGATACACTAAAATAGAGCCGGATTAGAATTTGGATAGCATGGACACTAATATTACATTTACCTCTCTGGCCCAGAAATCTTTATCAGTAAAATGAATGATTCATACCAGGTGATTACAAGATTTCTCTCAGCTCTAGACACTTAAGACTACAATACATTCATGTACTGCAAAGGGGAACAGAAAAACCAATGACAATGTATCAATTAAAAAACGTTATGCGGGGCTTCCCTGGTGGCGCAGTGGTTGAGAATCTGCCTGCCAATGCATGGGACACGGGTTCGAGCCCCGGTCTGGGAAGATCCCACATGCCGCGGAGCAACTAGGCCCGTGAGCCACAATTACTGAGCCTGCGCGTCTGGAGCCTGTGTTCCG
Source organism: Eschrichtius robustus (assembly GCF_028021215.1). Lineage (NCBI taxonomy): Eukaryota > Metazoa > Chordata > Mammalia > Artiodactyla > Eschrichtiidae > Eschrichtius > Eschrichtius robustus. The sequence goes on along the minus strand of NC_090831.1, from coordinate 121,809,611 downwards.
CAACAAGAGAGGCCGCGATAGTGAGAGGCTCGCGCACCGCGATGAAGAGTGGCCCCCACTTGCCGCAACTAGAGAAAGCCCTCGCACAGAAACGAAGACCCAACACAGGAAAAATTAATTAATTAATTAATTAAAAATTTAAAAAAAAAGTTATGTGGAGCATATTAATAAAGCAAATACTGATATAACTAAAGTTGTATATTTTGGTCTATAAATCTGTACTTGTCCTGCTGGCTGACTCTAAGCATTAAACACAATGGTCATGGACCACTCAAAGTACATGGAAGAGACTTTGCCTGAGATGAAAAGAGAAGAATCCACACTGAAAAGACAGACAGTCATTTGAATTTTGCACTATAGTGGACAGAAGATGGGGGACACAGATAGCTTCATGGAAACATGAGAGTAAACTGATGGCACACCAACTTGGAGGGTGGATCCAGCACTGTGGAAGGAATTAGGATCTTTCACTGTTTCAATTCTGAAAGAGAATTCTTTGCCATTTCTGTGATTTAATGTAAGAGGTAGAGTCCCAGAAAATACTGGCAAATTGAAAATAGAAGTAAGGCTTTTGGCAAGAGCATCTGTCCTTTATTGCAGAAATTCTCTGGAATACTAATAAAGGATTAGGAAGAAGATGTCAAACAGCAGAATCCCACAAAGGCTGTTATCTGAGGGAATCTGTGGAGATTAGATGCCTTACAGTGCTAAAATTCTATATAAACATTTATCATTTTCTTATTAACAGGGCATATCCTATCTAAAGATAACATCAGAAATATCTATACATGGATTTTCTTCCATACCATATAGCACAATCGTGTTTTTTAGTAGTTATTTATTGAACGTTGTTCAGCATTGGTTGCTATATGAGCAACCCTCTAGTTAAAATCAATTACTGACTTCAGAAGCAATCTGGAGTGTTGGTAATGGTCTGTCTCTTGATCTGAGTGAAGGTTACATAGATGTGTCCAATTTTTCAAAAACTTCATTAAGCTGTACATTCATGATATGTGCATTTTCTATACGAATAGTATATTTCAATAAAAATAAAGCAAGATAAGAGTCTATGTGATGTATAACCTAATTGAAATAAGTAAAACTGTAGACAATATTGAGGCCACTATTATCTTTAAAGAGTCAGGAGATAAATGCATACAGAAGCCATCAAAAAATTATGAAGTATGCACACAGTTGTCGAATATTAAAACAATAGTAATTTAGCAAATCTGATAGCTATTAATGCCGTTAATTTAACATGAATTGTGATGTACAAGAAAAATAAAGATTATTGGGGGACTACAACCAGGTGAAGACTTCATAAAAATTCTGAGGTGACTTCAGGGCACTTTCAAGGGCTTTTAACTGTGATGTCATTTTTCACATTATGTCTAATTTCATTTCTAAACTTAAGGGCTTTCCTGTCTTTGATTAACTTATCAACCATGATTATGGCCCTTTCATGTCTCACAGATACAGGGAATGCACACTGCTTTCACTCATAAGAGAGAAAGAAAAACCCTCTGATATAAAAATATTCACTTTCTTTGTTTGCTTTCTCTCTAAATTTTATAGTGTCTACCACTTTCCCTTTAAAATTTTCACTTTTAGGCTTTGTTTCCATTTTTCTTGAGTTCACCATCTCTGTATCTTAAAGGTAAAATAAAATGGTTCAAATATTCTAACGCTCAGATCTCATGAGCTCACCACTGTCACAGCTCACTTAGTTTGAGAGTTGTCACAATCTTGTTTCTGCTCTCAAATACCTGAGAGAGAATAATTTCATCAGAAACTATGGCTCACAACAGCAGTGATTCTCCATGAGAGGCCAAGCCTTTGCGGTTATAAATTTGAAAAAGCATACATGACTTGAGAAAAAAAAAAAAATCACGTGGCTGATAATTAATATATATAGATTATACTGTTTATACATAGAGTATACACAGAACATACTATATTCATATTACATACCATAAATACAAAGCACACTTCTAAGACTAATAGCTAAAGCCAGTGTACCCTTTGTAGGTAGCTCAGTCCTTAGTAATTGTACTCAGTATTCACACCTGCTAACAAACCCCCAAGGCAAGGCCACCGTCTCTGAAAAACGAGGAGGAATAAGAAAACAGACTTCAGGGAGAAGGTGGAATCTGATTAAGTAGCTCTTGGTCTGAAGTCGACTTTGGCCTCTAACCTCTCTCCTTTTGGAAGAAGGGGTTCTTTCCCTCCTTCAACAGAGATTTCACAGGAGGATATCTCTGCCCCCAGGTTTAGAGGGTGGTGAGCGCCAATAGCCAGTAGCCTACCTGCCCATGATCATATCAATCAGAGTCAAGAGAGGGGGGTCTCGGTCAATTCACTGAGAACCAATTCTCTAAAAGTGATGGATCAAAAATAATTATCCAAAGAATCAATTCATGAACAACTAATTCACTAAATTCATCAAACTTACAAATTTATCAGGGAACTGTGTTAAGGAATATTCTTCTAGAATATATTCTGTGAATATGAATATATTCTTCCGATGAATATATTCATGAATATATGTCTCTTAAGTAGGTTCAATAAATGTGAATATGTTAGTAGAATTTTAAGGGTTATTCAATTTTTCAGAAGCTTAGGGTCACAGGTTCAGTGTTTTAATGAATATATTCATTAAGAACATATTCGTGAAGAATACAGTTACGAACTAAATCATGCCATGAATACAGTGAAAGAGGATATAGTCAGTGAATTCTTTCATTCACTGACTCAATATTATGGTACAGGTAATGCCCTAGACATTAGGCTTACATCAAAATCAAAGCTCCTGGGCTTCCCTGGTGACACACTGGTTGAGAATCCGCCTGCCAATGCAGGGGACACGGGTTCGAGCCCTGCTCTGGGAGGATCCCACATGCCGCGGAGCAACTGGGCCCGTGAGCCACAACTACTGAGCCTGCGCGTCTGGAGCCTGTGCTCCGCAACAAGAGAGGCCGCGATAGTGAGAGGCCCGCGCACCGCGATGAAGAGTGGCCCCCGCTCTCCGCAACTAGAGAAAGCCCTAGCACAGAAACAAAGACCCAACATAGCAATCAATCAATCAATTAATAAATCTTAAAAAAAAAAAAAAAAAGCTCCTGACCTCGTAGAGCATAGATTATTAATACATCTATTGCCTTTAAAGAAGATTAGTCTTCAAAATAAGTTTTTCACAAATAGATTTTGTAAACTTTGTGAATTCACCTGCTTCCAAGGGAGATAATCATAAGTGATGTTGGGGACTCCTACATCACATGCTTATGATTTATTATAAAAATCTTGCACCAGAAGTTCATAATATTTGTCTTTATCAGTCTTTATTATGAACTTTGAAGAAAGTTACATGTGAACATTATAAAACAAATAACTAGTCATTCTGTGGATAACCAGAGCTACTCCCCACTTTGAAAATGAACAAATGAGTAAATCAAGACTCAAAAAGTGAAGAGTCCTGCCAATATCAAGCAATACTTCGCAAACTTGGAAATAAGACCCAGGGTTGTGGATTTCAAGTCAAAGATTTTTTTCCACTTTCCAGAGCTGCACTTATTATCAGTATTACAACTTTGCATTTTCCAAAATTTGAGTGTTGGTAGCTGGGCTTAACACTGGTTATTAACTCAAATTTCTAAAATAACAACAAACAAGACACATTGCTATATTTAAAACAGACAGCCAACGAGGACCTACTGTATAGCACACGGACCTCTGCTCAATATTCTGTAATAACCTAAATGGGAAAAGAATTTGAAGAATAGATGCATGTATATGGGCAACTGAATCACTCTGCTGTACGCCTGTACAACATTGTTTAAAAAAAAAAAGATATCTTACTTTTTGTTTCATTAGATTTGTATTTCCCAGCAGCATTTTTTTAAGCAAGTTATGGTACACATATAATACACCTGAGCAACTTCTATGTTAAAGCGTGAAAATAAGGTTAATGTGAGTATAACAGTTATTGTTACTAACTCTTGTTTTTATTAAGCAATGAATAGCTTCATTCAGGAACACATTAGTCTTTTTTTGTTAGCTTCCTGAGAAAGAGAACAATGAAGCTGCTTGTGTTAAGCTTTGTGTGGCTTTTAAAAGAGAAAATGTTCTTTCCCAAAGGGCACTACAAAAAAAAAAAAAAACACCAAGCCGAACACTGTTATTCTGTGAGAAAGACATCAAAAACAAAATGAAACTCTTGGCATTTTAGTGGACCCGTTTGCATTTTACTGAGCACGACTTCCACCGTGGTCGCTGGAAGAGATGCCTGAATATGAGGCAGATCTGCTGGAGGCTGTCTTACCTCTGTTTTTGTCTCTGAACTGAGCAAAGGCACAAAAGGGCTTCTGTTACTATTTTCCTGTGCACAAGTCAGTTGTTTATTTCTTCCCAACGAGTTCTCAAAATGAATTCGAACAAACAGGAATTGGACACTGGGCCCTCTTTTCACTACTGATTTTGTCTGTTTATAAACAGAGGTTTTTCAACGTTGGCCATGTCTCGGCTCAAACAAAAACGTATGGTTACACGGGACATAGTTTCCAATCAGCTCTGTTCATTGGGAAAACAATCAAACACTATTTACATCGTTTAAAAAAAGGAAATGATCACTTTGTTTCCGTGTGGAGTTGAATTAGTTCATCGTGCTACACACGTATTAAGAACAAATCCTATCCCTTTACTCAGGCGGTGCCTGCACCTGTGAGGACAGACCTCTTTCCAACACCTTGTAAATATTAACATATTCCACTCTGACTAAAAAAGCTTAGTAATAATGTCACCGCTGTAAGGATGGCGTCATCAATGATTTCATTCTTGGAGCATTTAAACTGGCTAAACCGGCGCAGCCCGTTAACAATTCTCGGGAAATAAAAATAGAATCTGGGTAATAAGATAAAGCCTAACCTTTTTTCCTCTTTTCCTTTGCGCTTAGTCTAGTTTCACTCGCTCACAGGAGCCGCGAGCAGAGGCCTCACTCGCCGGCACCTCAGAACGGCGTTCCTGGTGCAAAATGGCTGCTGCCGTCACCGCAGCTCCACGGACCGTGCGCAGAAGCTCTGCGCACGACACCTCCGTTCAAGATGGCCGCGGCAGCGGGCCTGCGCAGTGACGCCACACCCAGCCCTGGGAGCTGGGTCAGTGAGCAGCCCGCCCCGCCTACCCCGGAAAACTCCGCCCCTTCCCCTGCGGACGAGATTAAAGCAGCCCCGCCCACAGCCTGGCGGGTAGGGGAGAGTATGTGCTCTTAGAGCACAGGTACCGAACTCAGGCTCATTCTACTGGTGCGGGCGACATGGGGCAGGAGGATCCTTGTTGACTTTGGAAAGTTATTAACAAGCTGACCAGGATTATAAATGAGTAGTGTGTGGTATGAGGGTGGATCTTCTTGGGACTGGTCTACATAGCAACACGAGGAGCCCAATTAGCATGAGTTTTCTTTTTAATTAGGCACTGTATAATCAAAACTATAATTTAGCTCCTATTATCTAATGACAATGAGGTATTAAGAAGGTAGAATAAGTCTCTCCCTCAGGGAAGTTAGGTGCTAGATGAAAATGTGTTCTATATGATTATTATATCCTATTGGCATAAACGTAAAGAATAGTGACAATGAAACTGGGAGGATCTGGTGCCTAATTTTATCAAATATTTACTGATGTCTACTACAAAAAAGCATTCATTTTCATCAAGATTTATCTTCTCTGGTTTGAGTCGATGTTTTAGGAATGAATGATAGTCTCACCTTCAGCTGTTCAAGAAGTTAAATCGTGATCTACTTTTTCCTTTGAAAAGATAATTTTTAATTGAATCATATTTTTAAATATTCATCCTGTGCAGAACTTTTTAATGCATTATCTGAAATTCAAGTATATCTATCACTAATAAATTTATGTACATTATAACAACATGTTGAAATGTAGATAAGTATTACTAACATATTTGGCATAATATTATAAAGATAAGGTTCAGAGTGATTAAATTTGGAGTTAGTTATTTAATCATCTTCATTATGATTCTTATTTCAAGTATATATTTTTGGATGTGTCTAGCAAGCTATGTATAATGATCTATATTCAAGATAGAAGCTAATTTGTATTTATTGACTTATACAGTAAAAAAAAATGTAAGCTCCATTCTGTTAGAAGGGCAAGGTTATAAAATCCTATAGATGCAAAATTATAAATTTCACTTATTCATAATTTTAGTATCATTTTTAAGGTAATTGAGCAATGTTGTTTTTCATTTCAATCATTGAATCACTTGATTTTATACCTACCGAGGTCATGGTTGAGAGAAATGGTAACTTTTTTCTGCTACATTTGTAAGGAGGTGAATGATTAAGGAGGAAATAAGAATGATGCTGCCTCCAAGAAAACATGAATGATTTTACTCATTCAACAGGTATGTGATTTTTCTGTAGTTACAAATTCTGTTGAATGTAGGGGATAGGGATTATTTGGAACATTATCCTCGACTTTAGAGATACTTACTGACTTTTGGAGGGTACATGTATGTAAATTAAGTAAATATTGCCTAGTGCTAAAATAAAGAACTGACAATTAACTTTGGAATGGATGGCTTACTGTTTTTTTTTCTTTGTTTAATGTTCAATTTATTAAACTCATGAATCTAATACCCCAAACTGAAAATGATTTTTCTTGGGGCCTTTAAATATTGATTACAGATTTATTAAGCATATCATTTTAAACAGTTTAAACTAACTGTAATTATATATTTAGAACAGCTGATCCTTTTAAACACTTCGAAACCATAATTCACAAACATATAAAACAAAGGCTATAGAACTTATTGTTACAGTTTCACTTAAATTTACTCTAAAGCGTCAACATCATAGGTTTAATGTCTTTCTTATTTCTCTTCTTGTTTTTCTATATTTGTTTTTAGATACCCTCAGAGTTTCAGCATTATTAATTTTATTCCTTTCCTTGGGTCATAAAATTCTTAGCGGATCCTGAAGAAAAGATTACCTTATCAGAACTGCCTAGATTGCAGAACTTTGGTTTATTGACTGACTAATTCTTGATCATACTTGTTTGTTTCTCTCAAGGTGATTCTAACCCAAACCACCTTTCTATATTAAGCTTTTCTATAAAAGCTTAACTATAAAAATTAACTATAATTTTCTATAGTTAAATTACACCTATTAATGCCAGTGCGACTATTTCAGGCCTTATCTTATGCCTAGGGTTTTAATTTTGCAACCTAGTATTTATCTCTGATTTTAAAAAAAAATATATCACTTGGCCATTGTTATATATAACCTGTTATCTTATCATAATCAAGTATTGATTTTTGTCTCTTCGCTTTAAAAAGTTACACCTCCCTTATTAGCACTGAGGTTTAATCCCCTAGGGGTTGAGAGATTAAGTCTGTGTAGTTAGTGTTCCTCTGTAGGTCATCTGGCAAACACTGTGGAACCCCCTTTCTGGTTGGTTATTGTGGGCGCCCACCCAAACTGAATAGTCCTTCCTGTTCTTGGCATCTACATTTTCTGGGGCTATTTTTTTTTTTATTAATGAATTAATTTTATTTATTTATTTATTTATTTATTTATTTATTTATTTATTTTTGGCTGTGTTGGGTCTTCGTTTCTGCGCGAGGGCTTTCTCTAGTTGCGGCAAGCGGGGGCCACTCTTCATCGCTGTGCGCGGGCCTCTCACTGTCACGGCCTCTCTTGTTGCGGAGCACAGGCTCCAGACGCGCAGGCTCAGTAGTTGTGTCTCACGGGCCTAGTTGCTCTGCGGCATGTGGGATCCTCCCAGACCAGGGCTTGAACCCGTGTCCCCTGCATTGGCAGGCAGATTCTCAACCACTGCGCCACCAGGGAAGCCCCACTGGGGCTATTTGACTTACAGTGTCCAGTGTTTATTCTTAACAGATAAAGCAGACATATGACTGTGCTTTATAAACATACAAGATTCATAGAAGAAATAACAAACCTTCTTAATTATTAAAATCAATAAAAAATAAACATGATCTATTATAGTCACTACTTTCTATTACAGTCATCTTTCAGGCAAGCTTCATAATAAATTTTCTATTTTGAGTCATTTTGAATTCATGGTCTTTCACAAAACTCATCTTGTCCTATAAACCATGATGATGATTATGGTGGTGATGGTGGCGGTGATGATGATGGTGACGGTGCTTTTGATGCTCAAATTGTAACTTCATCCTAAGAGATGCATCTTTTTTTAAATGGGCAAGAGTAAACTATAGTGTTTAAGGATGCACATTTGGGTGATAAAACCAAAAAAACAAAAAACAAGAAAGTCATTATTATAAAAGTGAGGCTGTGAAGAAGGGGAAGGGGGTGTGACCAGAATGAAGCTCATGGAAGGAGCTTATGGAACAGGAGGCAAAGTCCTATTTTTTGACCTGGGCAAATATTTGATTCGTGTGTGTGTTATATCTGCTCTATGTGTAGAATAGTAATTTTATTTTAAAAACTGTCACCGTATGGTCACTGGGGGGCCCTTCATGTTGACTCCTTTATCCTTTATACACTGCCCCTAAAAAATATGGAACGCTTCATGAATTTGCGTGTCATCCTTGCGCAGGGGCCATGCTAATCTTCTCTGTATCGTTCCAATTTTAGTATATGTGCTGCCGAAGCAAGCACTGGCTTACTTTCTTTTGAGGGGATTAGGGAGGAGTTTCATGAAAACTTCATGGAAGAGTTTCTATTATTGGAAATGGATGGTAAGGCTACTTGAAATGAAGGGATTGTTAAGAATAAAGGAATGGAAGTTTAGCAGGTTATTTTGTTTGCATGATTTCTGCCCCTTCCTGAGCTCCTTGAACACATAAATGAATATATATATATATTCATGAATCCCCAGAGCTAAAATGCTCACTGTATGTTTGCTGAATGAACAAATGGACTACGTGTCCTTCAGTAAGAGCCCTTTGCATGCAGGAGATATGTGACAAGAGGTACTGGTTGAAGACAACTCATGAAGGACTCTGAATTTCAAGTTAAGAAGTTTGAACTTCATTCAGAAGAAGTTTATGAAGTGAAGAAGTGGCATAATTAGAGATTTCTTGAGAAGGTAAATCTAGCAGCTATGGGCTGTAAGTAAAACAGAGACTTGTTACAACATCCCCACAATAAAGATGTTTATCATGTGCATGGGCAAAATTTTAAGATAAATTTATATTAATTATACTTAGAAACCTGAATTATCTCCACTCAAAACCCAAAATCAGAGGGAGACAACTCAGAAGTTCAAATAGGATTAAGCTAGAACTGTTTTATTCCCATTTTGATACTCCATTCCATGATTTATTTCTGAAAAACTAAACTCATCCAGTCTTATCCTTACCTCAGTAATATTATGGCCCTTCTCTTTTTTGTCCCCATCTAGCTTTTGCTCCTTTTCTGAATTGCTCTTAACATACGCCAAGGCTTATTATTGTATATCTCTGAACTCTCCTGCTATGACTATATAAATGGAGAATGCAATCCGATTTTGAGACAGTCTTAAGTGTTCCTATTTATATTTCAGCTCCTCATGCACAAACTTGATTACGAATTATGTGTTCATAGGCATAGTTAGTGAATCCTCAAAACATACTGCAAGCACATCGTATTTCACTCACAGGAACAACAGAATACTGGCTGTCGTTGGTGTTTTACGAAGATATATTATTGAACCACAAAAAGAAATCACAAGATGAATGGTAACAGCACTTGCACTTCATCCCTGAAGGCATTGTGGCACTGTCAGTTAAACACTGGTGAGCACAACTTAGTTCTGATTTCTAACAGCATTATTGTCACTACTGACAACTCTACCTATTATAGGATAAGTGGGTTCTTCCCAGGAAGCCCGCAGGGCTAAATTGCATTGCACATTCTGTTCTTATGTACTCTACCTATTATAGGATAAGTGGGTTCTTCCCAGGAAGCCCACAGGGCTAAATTGCATTGCACATTCTGTTCTTATGTACAGCATCTGTGCTTCATTCATTTTTTTTCCTTGGCAATTGAACTCAGCATTAGAAAGAGTATTTGCTTATGAACCAAATGCATATATAAAAGTATATCAATGCGAAAAAAAAAACCCAACATAGTCATTAATATTGCAAATCTCTTCTCAAAACACTAGAAGAGCTTATGAACTCCCAAACACACTTATATTTTAGTGAAATGTTATGTCGTTACCGTAGAAAACAGTGCTTCAATCTAATGAATGTACAGAGAAAAATTGTATCTATATTAAGACCATTTTTCTCTAATGTGAGTTCCAACATTGGCACCAAATTTGTGTTTTCATTTGTTTGTTTTTGCAAGCTACGGTCTCTGGAACATAGCTGAGACAACGGTTGCTTCTCTTAAATCCATTTACTCTATGCCAGGGATAAAGAAGAGTTTTTTAATTCAACTTACAAACATTTTATTGGTCTTAATTGGGCTTAGAAATGTGTACTTGGGTGACAGTTCTGTTTAATAGATGTTGCTCCTCAATACATATGACTGGTAGCTTCAAAATCAAAGCATTCTACCGTGGTTGTTCATTTTCAAACAATAAGAATGACACAATGACATCCGTTAAAATAACACAAACAAAAAACACAGCCACCAAACCTAAACTACAGATGTTAGGCAGGATGGTGACAGTCAGGTGGGATCCACTCCTGCCTTGCAAAGAACCTGCAAATCCTTGATGGAGGGCATCCAGGGTGAAGCTACCGTACCAGTGACTATATTAGTAATCAAAGACATGATCTGATTTTAAAAGATAGTCATGAGGTTCATAGATGATACCGAGCTAAATAACGTAGGTATGTCAGGGCTTCTGCAGGCTGGAAGTGGGCCAGAAAGCAGAACATAGGCTTCCAAAGACAGGCCCAGTGGCATGTGAAACCCCAGAGTATAACCTTCCCTAGTTCAAGGTAAGCCAGGGTCCAAGCAATGTGTAAGGAAGAAGACCAGATGAAAAGGGAAGTGTCCTGGAGGCCTCTCTCTAAGGCCTACAAATCACATGGCCTTTTATGTACTATGCTTCCAACCCCAGATAACTTCAGTTAACACACATAAGCAAATGGAAGCATATTAAAAGATAAGTCACTCAGATGGTGAATGGATTTGGATGACACCACTTGAAGAAACTGGGAGCATGCGGCAGTAGAAAAGTCAGAAGATGGAAATACAGTAGTTGTCTTCAAATATCTATTCTTTCTACCCCTTGAAGACAAATGTGAATTGAACTTAATCCCTGCCCTCCAGTGCTCACTTGTGAGGAATAAACATATGTAAATACATAACCTGAATTAGAATTCAGTACTAGAGTTAGATGAGATACCAGTGTCCAAGGTAGTTGGGGAAGATTCACAGAAGAGGTAACATTTCTGGGGGGGGGGGGGGGGGGCGTGTCAGAGAGGATAAGTGGCAGTTTGTTAGATGGAGAAGAGTTATGAAACTCTAGGATGAGGGAAGAGTAAAGTCAAATAATAGAGCTGTGAAGAAGCAGGTGTGCATTTGGGAATAGTGTGTGCACTCTGGCTAACGATCAGGGTGCCTGGGCCAGAGGGAGACTTGGGAGATAGGTGATGCTGGACTTACGCGTGGACCAGAATGTGAATGACTGAGTGCCATGTAAAGACATCTGGGCCTTGCACCATAGAATCTGAAAAAGTTTTAGAAGTTGCTTGAATTTGTTTAATGAAATCAATAATCTCAATGAAGCTGGAGTTAAATGGAGAGAAAAAAAATCCACTCTTACTCCTGCTGTTTCTCAAGTGAATGATATTTTAAAGGAACATTAACTTACTTAGTAGCTAAGACAAGGATCTATTCAATTTAACAAGGTGTTATCATGATCTAGGCAAGTTGTTCTTTCATGAAACGACTTAAAATTCTATTTTAAAAACTGAAGTTCTACGTTTGATAATGTTACTCAAAATGTAATGAGCTGGCAGAGATACAAGGTCTTCTACAAGTCCAAAGGAGCTGATTTCTGAAAAACCAAGCTATAAAAAGCAGTTCTATTTCAGTCTTTGCTGGGGGCCTCCTAAGAGGAAGAGAAGAGCCGTGCAGTGAAAAGAACCTGCAAATCCTTGATGGAGGGAATCCAGAATGAAGCTGCCATCCCATCAAACACCTTAGTGATCAAAGAAATTATCTGATTTTAAAATATAGTCACCCAATTCATAGATCATACCGAACAAAATGAGTAAAAACACCCTCCTGTGGTGTCTGCCCTTCTCATCTACGGGACATGAGGAGCCAGAAAAGAATTTCTGTTAAAGAAGAAGGCTTCTAACAGACCTGTAAATACAAGCTTGCATTTACATGATTTTGAGTACCAGTATAATTGAGCTTTCTAGGCTACATAAGGAATCATTATTTTTCTCAGACTCTGGAAAGACTAGTCCTGTTGTTATGAAAAACCCTTGAAATAAGGGTCAGTTAAAGAGTTTACTCTGAAAAACAATGATAAATATCCATGATGATGGAAATGCTAAGTTAAGACAAGGAGATGCCTAAACCCAAAATGTTTTATTAATTGGAAATGAGTGTCTTTGGGGGAAAAAAAATGCATAGAGAAGCTTGTGTTTGTCACTGTGTCTGTCTAGTACTACCCCCTTCCAAAACAGACTTCACCCCGAGTTCGTGCTGAGGGGCGGCCATAGACGGCCATGTTTATACCTCATGAGCTTGCATCGCGGCAGACAGACCAAAAGGGCGCCACTTCTACCTCTGGCAAACAGGGCCACCACGATGTAGAGCCTGAAGAAGGCACCGGTCACATTTTTTTCTACTTAAATGATCTCCCTGGAGTTAGGCATTCCTCAGCCCAGGTTGCCCATTGACATTACCCTACTGGAAATGGCTTACCAAAAATGATTTTGCACATAAAGCTATCCCCCCCGTCAAAGATTCCTGGAATCTGACCAGATTCAAAGAGACCACTTACCCGAGGCATTCCAGCTGAAAGAAGCAGACCTAAAACCTGTAATACATACCTTTGAGCCTTTTACAGGAGTAGCCTGTGAATCACAAGTGCTGCAATCACCCAGGTCATTTGTGAGAAATGCAAACTCTCAGCCTGTACCCTGAGAGGTTCTAATTCCCGAGGTCTACGGTGAGGCCTGTGGGTCATGATGAACAGCCAGGGCTGAGATCCATTGCTGGAGCAGTGCCATCCCATAGAAACATAAAGCAAGCCACAAAGACGAGGCACATTTGCAAGTTTAGATTTTCTGGTAGCCACACTTAATAAAAGGATAAACTGGTGGCTTAATTTTAACAATATATTTAATTTAACACAATACATCCAAAACACTCTTTTAACATGCAATGAATATGAAAAAGTTACTAGTGAGATATACTGCACTCTTTATTTTTCATAGGAAGTCTTTGAGTTTTTCAAGCACTCCATAGACACATGTGGCCAGCACTAACATAATGCACAGCACAGACAGAGAGGGAAGTTGGGATTTTCTGCTTTCATTAAAGCTATTGTGAGTCCTAAACCAGCCCCAGGCTTGAGTTACCAGGCTACATTGGTCTTTGTTATTCTTCCCTCTTAACCCCATGGCCTGAAACTCCATATCTCTCATCCCTACCACTTTTACCTACTAAATTCCTATCTGTCCTTAAATTTCAGCTCAAATAGAACTTCCTCTTGCTTGGTTGCCCTAGTCCCTCTCATCCCCCAACGCTGACACCACGAAAAGCCAAATAAACATAGCAAACAAGAATGTAAACAAAACCCTGAGCACCTAGTTTCATGTTTCCTTGTTATATACTCTCAGAACACTGTGTATCTTTCATAACACTGTCACGGTTGGCTATACATTTATTCCTGTGGTTGATCATTATTGACTGGCTCCTTCTCCCTGAGGGATGGTACTGGATCTGTATCTTGCAGAGGATGTATATTCAAAATAATTATGTTGAATAGGCAAATGAATTCCTAGTTCTTGAATTGAGCCTTGGAAGATTCATATACACACACACACACACACACACACACACACACACACACACACGGTATTTCTTTTCCTAACCTTAAGGGCCAGAAGGAAATTTAATGTGAGGCTAACTAAGCTCACTTACGGGACCACCATGAGACTGGACATTGCTAGGAGTTTCCTTCTAGGGAGGGAAGCCAGGTAACATTCATTTCTGGTAAATCACCTCATGAGATCTCAGAAAATAAGGGACCTGAGCCTTGAAGGGTCTAGTAATTTGTTGTGAGTTTTTTCTCATTCTAAATAAAGATTCTACCTTATACTTAATTTTGTATTTGTAATTCGGTATTCCTTTTTTGTAAAGAGTTCCCCCAACTCCAAATTGTATGACACCTCATGTTCCACAAAGCCTGGGTCTACCCCTGCAGAGAACATAAAAGCTTTAATCCTTGGATCATTTTGTACATTAGGAAAAAATTCAATCCTTTTCCAAAAATTTGGATTCTAATGCTTTGTATTGTAATGACTTTTCTTATCAAAGTGAAGGGTCAGCACCAAGGAGGCTACATACAGGTTAATGGTGCCAGATTTCAGGGGAGAGTGAAGGGGTGTGTGCATGGGGAGGGGTGCATCCCACTGCTTCTTACACAGCCCTAAATACCATTCTGTGAAGACCGGAAAGACCACAGGGCTGACACCAGATTTTCCTTGGGCAAATTGTACTCTCCTTCATTAGGTTAACTTCACTAGTTAGAACTGAAGATTGGGGGGCTAGGGAAATGAAGATCTGTATAATCTAAAACATATTCAGCAAATACAAAATTTAGGGGAGTACTATCAAAAATTAAGCGCAGCTTGCATGGTATTCACTCATTCACACAATAAGTGAATTCCTATGAAATACAAACAGTATGGTAAGTGCTGGGGGTATAATAGGAGGCGAATGGATCCCGTCCCTGCCCTCAGCAAGTCTAGAGTCAGAGAAAGCATCACTATTACAGGAGTTCAGAACAACAACAGAATGATAACCCTGGTTGGTGTGGTTAGGTAAGGCTTTATATAGAGGGTAAATCTTGAAATATATTTGCAAGGAGAGGAAAAATGTGTACAGTAAACATGAAAGTAAACAAGATCCTAGGGGAGGACATCACCATCAGAATTAAATTAATAAAATAATCTTACCATTTTCTCTATCATTCATTGTGTGTCATCCAATGACACCAAATCATAGGACATCATTAATAATGTTTCTATTACCTTTATTTTTTTTTTTTATCTTTTTAAAGATTTGATTGATTGATTGATTGATTGCTATGTTGGGTCTTCATTTCTGTGCTAGGGCTTTCTCTAGTTGCGGCAAGCGGGGGCCACTCTTCATCGCGGTGCGCGGGCCTCTCACTATCGCGGCCTCTCTTGTTGCGGAGCACAGGCTCCAGACGCGCAGGCTCAGTAGTTGTGGCTCACGGGCCCAGTTGCTCCACGGCATGTGGGATCTTCCCAGACCAGGGCTCGAACCCGTGTCCCCTGCATTGGCAGGCAGATTCTCAACCACTGCACCACCAGGGACGCCCCTATTACTTTTATTGTTATCTTTTGAATGTCCATGCTTTTTTTTTAAACTTTATTTGTTGCGATATTTGAAATATTACAGGAATACGTAATGTTCCTAGACTTAATAAATATAATTTTTATAGCAGGAATAGGCTTAGCAATGTATAAAGCATGCTGCCTGGACTACCATAAGGCACACATTTATTCGAAATAAACTTCATCTCTTCTCCTCTTGGCCTGATTAACAGGAACCTGGGATTGAGATGAGCAGGAAAGTCAGGAGGCCATGGAAAATCTGCTGTTGAAAGTGAAGCTTAAGTAGAGATGAGTTTGATGTGTAGCCTTCCATGCCCCTGTGAATCCTCACTGTTAAGTTGCTTTAATTTCAAATCATCTCTTCTTTTTACCATTTAACCATCATGCTATCCTAGACTGCTAGATAGCTTTTGCTGGAGAAAATGAAATAGCTATTCTCTAACCTTTAGAGATGTAACACAGGAATACACAACAAACAAAAAAAACAGATAAGTTAGAAACTTAAATGAACTAAAGTTAGAAACTGAATTTTGCTTATGATAAATGACTTAATAAAAGAGAGTAAAAAAACAACTGTTATAACTACTCCCAGACCCCCAGTTCTGCCATAAAAATAATAATTAAATCCAACAATAGGCTCAAAATCCCATTTTATTCACTGTAATAATAGATAGGGTTTTAAAATCATTTTTATGAAAGCACAAATTTCTCAGTGAATAGAATGCTGCAGAATTGCTCTTAGGCTGCAGAAGTATCCTAGCAGGACTCTGTTCTTTGTAGTACTGGTCTCAGAGCACTCAGATACTTGGAGCTCCTGCAGCACGGAGATGGTTACCTACCAAAGACCCCAGTGCTGCTTCACCTGCCCGGGTCCCTCAGGATGATACATCATGCAGGAAAATGACTAAATCAGGCCTCTACAACTTTTTTGTACAATTGAAAATTTTAAAAAGGTGGCCTACTGGCCTCATAACTTGGTCAATTTAAAACACATTTGTGAACACTAGAAAGTAGTGACCCTTATTCTGGGTGTTCACAGCCCTGCTTGGCAGGGGCTCAATTTCAACTCTCGCTTACCCCTTACCGGAGAGTTCTTGTGCAGTGAACTACCTGTGCAACTGTAAGGGTGAACTCAGTCTCAATTGCCTAAGAGATGGTGCCCTTTCTATAAGCCAAGACATGTCTCCTCAGAAGTTTATTGCACTTTGCAAAATTCTCGACAAATGATAACCTTCTTTCTATCTAGAATTTGAAACCTCTGTCTAGAAAATGCAGAGTTTCTTTATTTTTCTGGATCTCAAGATGTCTCAGAACTGCTTAGGAGCAATGGCATAATCAAGCAGGGGGACGCTGTTGAATCTATAGCTCTCTTGAGGTTCTGATGCTCTAACATGTCCTGCTTCAGGCTGCCATGCGATTGTGATTGGCATTTTTGCGATTCCTGCTGTAAAGGTTCTTGCAGCTGTAAGGGTTCTGTGCAACTGCTCCAGGCTGGCCACTTTGGAAGTTCCCCAGGTATAAGTCTGGTGGTCTGACCTGTGCTGGTGGGAACCAGTGAGTGATGGCTGCTCTTCCCGTGGCTCATCCACTCCTGTTTGGCATTCCTTGTCCACAATCCCTCAACTTCTTAAAATGTTTTCCCTCCCCACTTTAAACTGTGGGATCTTTTTTCCCCCTCCCCACCTCATCCTACCATTCTACCCAACTTTGTCATGGAGGAGAACGGACAAAAAAAAAAAAAAACCTCATTTACGCTAAGTATTTGTATTTCAAAAGTTGCTTAAAAATACTTCCTACAATAAATATCTAGTTGTAAAATTCCATGCTTCTTTGGGCAAACAGTTTTGGATGAGAGTGCTTTTCCTAAGAGCCTCATATAACAATATGAAAGCAAGAGAAGATTCAGGCTCTGCCCGAGGTCTCTCTTATTTTGTGTAATCATCTTACATGTCTCTACTTCCTCTGCTTCTATTTTCCTTAACTTTAGCCTTTTAAAAATAGAGTAGGTTCACCCCACATCTGTCTGTGCCTGTCATATAAATGTCAACCAAATAAAGCAAATTCATTGCTTATATCTATAAAGCTTCCCAGGTTGGAATCCAGAGGCCTTCACTGACCTCTGGGATCAGGTTTGCTAGATGCTATATCTCCAAAGACTCAAACAAATACACACACTCTCTCTCCCTTGTATGTCTTACTTGCAAACTGTTTTTTCATTTTATTCAAAGTGATTCCCCAAAGAATGAAACAGATTTAAGATTTTTTTTAGGGGGATAGAGAAATGAGAGAGAAGGTCATTTAAATATCAAAGTATCCATATGTATGACTCAAGCTAAATTGAAGGAACTGTGTGTATTGGTTTCTATACTGTAACAGCATGAGGCCCCTTAGCCTAATTCACTCCTTCTGGGTACAGCACCTTCAGAGTGAAGGAAATAAAAAGATATTGGAAAAAACATACCATAATGTCACTCTAACACTATTTAATACTATGTATAAGTCAAAATATTTCAGGCAAATCTTTGATCTGGTCCAAAGAAAGGTAGTAGATAAATTATAGTGGAATCCTGACATGTTCCTGTAGTCAAGTTTGTTTTTTCATTAAGGAGGAACACTGCTTACTTATACCAGTGGTTAAAAATAGATAATTTTTGATTTAAACTATTACTTGTTAGAAGACTTCACAGACTCCCAGATAATCGCTATACTCAGAAGCTACTTTTTATATTTATATTTTTTTATATTTATATTTTTTATATTTATATTTTAACTAACTCATTGCAATATTTGGTTCATTTCCTAGTGTTTCTTCCTCTGAGGACACCGTCTGTAGAAAGTTACTGCCTATATTAGTTTGCTGGGGCTGCCATAACAAAGTACACAAGCTTAAACAATAAAAATTAATTTTCTCACAGTTGTGGAGGCTAGAAGTCCAAGACCAACTTTGGTTTTTTCTGAGGCCTCTCTCCTTGACTTGCAGATGGCTGCCCCCGGGGCTGTGTCCTCACACCATCTTCCCTGTGTGTGTCTATGTCCTAATCTCTTCTTATAAGGACACCAGTCATACTGGATTAGGGCCACCCTGAAATCCCCATTTTAATTTAATTTAATTACCTCTATAAAGACTCTATAGCTCCAAATACTGTCACATTCTGAGGTACTAGGGGTTAGGATTTCAATATACAAATTTGGGGGGACACAATTCAGCCAAAACACTGTCTTATACTTAGTTCCTTTCTAATGCTTAAGGTTCTATTTTCAGTCATTCCCCAATCTTCTCTCCAAATGAAATCAGTGCAGTGTTTTAAACGTTTCAAACTGAGTCATAAGATTCTTAACATACTCCACCTTGACTATCACTACCCTCCTCTGAATTTAGCTTAAGTCTTACACATTCTTTTTGGGTCGTGGTCCTTAAGAACAGTCTGCATTTTACAATAAAATACTATTATCTTTTCTTTGTAACTTTTGCTTGGCTCCTAACACAGTGCCTTGCTCATATTAAGCACTCAAAAATCTTTAAATAGGATGAGTAGAAGAAATTTTATTATTATACATGGCTTTAATAATAAGTGTTATAATCCTGATTTATGTCCAGCTTCTGGTTAATTATGACTCTCAAATCATCTCCTGCTTTTCCAGCAACTAACTAATCATTTTTATTTGAACAGATGCTTACCCATCTGTGGTTCATCAAAACCTTTCAAAATCATTGTCCATTGTTACAAAATTCTAGGTAACTGAGATTTTCAAACTTGAAGATTTAAAGCAATTGGTTCTCATCATACCCTACATTTTTAATATTAGCCTCAGCTAACCATTTTTGCATCACTGAATATTTATGAATTACTTTTCCATTTTTTTCCCTAATGAATATAATTTTAAAACACCACTTGAACATCATTAGTGCTGAAAGGTCACTTCTCTGACCTACAGATCAAAAAATGCAATAGGAGAAGTTGTTCTGGGTGACAGTAAGACTTCTGTTTCTATCCCCTTACCACTTGACAAGAGCCAATATGGAGAAATTTCTTCTCTAGAGCTTCAAAATATTGGGACCAGCCCTAGTTGCACAGCATGAGTGCGGAGACTTTTAGAAATGCAAAAACCCAGGAATTGTCTTAGACCTTTTGAATCAGAATGCCTGGGGGTAGAGAGAGTATGTTTGAAGCTGCAATGGCAGTTTTGATGCACAGTCAGAGCTGAGAACTTTTGCTCAACAAAGAAATAAGGAACTGGTCCTTACATGTACATTGCACATTGGAATCACCTGGGGAGCCTTAAAGCAAGCTGCTGCCTGGGTTTCACCCCACTGCCTGGGCATCAGGATATTTAAAACTTCCCAAGTGCTTCTAATGTGAAACCAAAAGGACACACTAATGAGAAATTAGAAGGGCATTACTAGTTATATATTTTTAAAATATATTTGAAAGTTAAAATTATAACACTAGGACTGATTCTGAATAGCATGTTTATTACAAACGGTTCAGTATGACTTGCCAGAGACTGTAAAACATGGGCACAGCAGTGGTTCTCGGCTCTTAAAGTGTAGCTGCTTTAGATCAGAATCCCCTGGAAGGCTTATTATAACACAGATTGCTGGACCCAACTCCAGTTTCTTTTTTTTTAAATTTTTATTGAAATACAGTTGATTCACAATGTTGTGTTAGTTTCAGGTGTACATCAAAGTGACTCAGATATATATATATATTTTTTCTTTTTTAGAATCTTTTCCATTATAGGTTATTACAAGATACTGAGTATAGTTCCCTGTGCTATACAGTAGGTCCTTGTTGTTTACCTATTTTATATATAGTAGTGGGTGTCTGTTAATCCCAAACTCCTAATTTATCCCTCCCCCCGCTTTCCTCTTTGGTAACCATAAATTTGTGTTCTATGTCTGTGAGTCTACTTCTGTTTTGTAAATAAGTTCATTTGTATTGTTTTTTTTTTTTTAGATTCCATATATAAGCGATACACATTTGTCACCATTTGCAGCAACATGGCTGGACCTAGAGGTTATCATACTGAGTGAAGTAAGCCAACTCCAGTTTCTGATTCACTCATTCTGGGGTGGTGCCCAAGAAGTTACATTTTTTACAAGTTGCAGGGTAGTATGGATGCTGCTGGTCCAGGGACCACACTCTGAGCTTCTACTTCCATAGGGAGGTGGATGTCCTTTCATGCGGATGAGACTATTCATTCCACCTCCCACATCTTGCAATGAAGAGACCATCGCCCCAAAGTATATGCACCTGTTTTCAAAGAACATTCTGCAAGATGCACACTACAAGATATTCTCACGGAATGCCATGTTCCCTCCAAAATCTGAGAAAAAATAGGATTTGGCAGAATCATATGTTATCCTTCACTATTTTCACATACTCTAAAATATAATAATAATAATGGTAAATTAAAGTGTGGATACTACACCTTTAATCTCAATTTGTCATTTTATGCTCACTAGCGTATTTTCAGAATTTTTCTCCCCAGTTTAAATGAATGGTTGGAACTCAATTCAAACTGTTGAAGATAATACATAAGCTAAAAGAATTCTTTTTTAAAACTTTTCACCATATAGTAAAAGTGTTTGTGATGCTGTGACACTAAAATTTTTTGCCATATATTAAAAGTGTTTTTGATGCAGTGGTATAGACTTCTATATGGCATCATACCTTGGGCTTTTCCATGAAATGTAACTTGGAGACAGAAATAGAAAAATATTTAGGTTGTTTTTACTCATTAAATTCCTACATTAACTGTCCTAGGGGATATCTCTTAAATCCCCGAACACAAGTAATTGGGCATATTTTCTTAGATCTACCTTAAAGAAATTTCATGTTAAATTGCAAACTAAAAAACTATGACCTCTCCACCTTTCTTTAGATGTGGCTCATTACCTCCCTCTTCTCCAAGGTTGACTTTCCTCCTGTTCTGGATCTTTTCCATGGTTTCCTTGGAAAGACATGTTCTGTTTAGCAATCCATGTTACTTTCCAAAGCCTCTTTACTTGCTGATTGATTCCAACATGTTTGACTCAATAATAAATCTAATCTCTTCCTTTTTGGGGGGAGGAAGGCAGAGAGGATGGGAGAACAACTGAAATACGTATAAATACTAAATGTTCTCAAAATTGAGTTCATGTTTAAGGACCCTGTATAACCTAGAATTTTATGTCATCTGGCTTCTTTCAAAAGCCTAATTGTGAGAAGTCATATTTAGGTTAGATAATATAAAAACACAGCATTCCCCACATCTCTCAGTATTCTATATTTGACATTTGCATTGACTTATCCTAAACCACAGAATGCCTACACCTTAGAACAAAGAAGCTTCAGTTACTGGGATTCACTTTTAAGACTACGTTCTTCGCTTTTATTGAAGCCTTTTAAAACAACAGCAACAACAACAAAAAGTCTTATAAGCACTGCTTTCTATTTGCTATGATGTCCTCCATATAAGAAAATTCTCTTTGAATTTTACCCTGTATAAACTGTTTATCTTCTCTGAAAAACTTGTATTTAAAAAATTATATATGTTTATAAAATATTAAAATTATATAGATATATATATATTTTTTTACCCAGTTAGGAAACTCAAACCTTACTTTATTTCCCTCTTTTCCGTAGTATTATCTTCATGTAAGATACTAATTTCCCTATTTCTACATCACTGAACTATTTTAAGGAAAAGAAAGTGGTTGCATCGGTGATAAAATTCCAAAAGAATCTGGATACCAGAATTTAAAGAAAAATAAAAAGGAGTAAAGAAATGTACCAAGCAAAGTGCCCTATGATTTTCCACATTTTAATTTTATGTAATCTTCAAGCCTACTCTGACACTAGATATAGCAATCTCTGAACTGATGCCCGGAGAAGTTCAGTGATGTGCCCTCAGCTAGGTCCCTAGTGCCAACTAAAAATTGTCACTCACCATCTGGTTCTATAAGAAGTCACTAACCACCTTAGTTGCTGACCTTCAACACACCCTGAAAGAAGTTCAGGGTGGAGGTCAGGAATGAGGCACTCTGCTCTGGTAAAAACTGGCAGAACAGGCCTTCAGATATTTTCAGGAGTAGATTTTATGAGCCTTATTTCTTGCATCTCCTCATATTTAAACAAGCACTAAAATCATTAACGGAGACGTCTGCTCCTTGTGACTAGCAGAAACCTTCCGCCAAACTGTGTGCTTCACTGCACGTATTCCCTGTTCACTAAAATCATATATATACTGACCTCCCCACACTCCTTCTGAGCAGTTCCTCAGAGCCATCTGAGAAGCTGTCTCCCAGGCTATAGCCCTCATTAGGCCCCAAATGACACAACTCACAACTCTCACATTGTGCATTTCTTTTAGTCAACACTAGTAAACTTCAGGGAACACGTTCAAACACAGTTTTCTGACTATAGCACTCATGCTAATTTTACTAAATCATCCTGGAAGGAAACAAATGGAAACCACACTCATTTAATACAATTCTGTGGCTTGTACCTCTAGATTATCACATGAAAAGATCCCTTATTTCCATTTCCTTTACACGTCTAGGCAGGCCATGCCTCTTCTTCCCACCTCTGTGAGTTGTTAAAAGTTTGGTACAGAAATGTTTGACCCATCAAGGGAAAAATAGTGATTGTAGAAAAGGGAATGTGGAAGCACGTATGGAGGCTCAGGGGACTAAAAGCATTTGCTTTTCCTCTGGAATTATTGGAGACAGCAAGGGGTAGTGAAAAGAGCACTAGACTTGGAATCTGAGTCCCCACTGTCACCAAGTACCTACACGAGCTTAGGCAGCCACTTCTCCAGCCCTCAGTTACCTCATCCGTATTGTTTATTTAACAAGACTTCATCATCATTGCACGGTACCAATCTAACACTAAGGTGTTCAACTTGGGATTCTCCATTTGCACTCATTATTTGAATCAAACAACTCCTTATCGCGTATTTACCACATCCTTAAGGCTTTGTTATATGCTGAAAGAAACACTGAGGTAGGATGCCATCTGTTCTGCTGTCTCTCCCAATCCCCCACTGGACCTGCACATTTGAGCAAGTCACTCAACATGTTACATTCCTCCAAGCCCCACATGGTTCTTCATGCAGATCGGGTTTCAGGATGAGCCATTTCACTTCTGTGTTTGTCATCACCCTAAATATGTAGGGTCCTTAGCCTTTTTCATGCTCCTCCCTGACCTGGAGACTCCCTCCTGCCCCAGTTTGCCTATCATCCTTCTCATTTTTTAATAAATTGCACTGGAGAGGAGAATATCATTTTGCTGTGAATGCCTGATGGCCATTCCTTAGCTTTGGGCCCTAAAGAGAGTGGTGACTATTGTAACTGGATGGGTTTGACGCCTATGGAATTTTTATTGGCGGTAACATCCACAGTGAGAAGGAGACTAGGGCAGGGAGCTCCTGTACCTGCCATTGTGAATCTCATCTCCTTGCGCCTGAGTTGTTACCTGGGCAACCAAAGGGCCTGCCTCCTGCATATCAGGTGAGACAGCTGAGTGGAATCCCGCAAGGACTCACTGAAAGGGCCACCTGATGCTGCCCTGTCTGGCATGTTTGCTTCCTGTTCAATAGGCTTCTGAGTAAGCTGGTGTCTTAATGTTTAATTGGACCCTGAAAGACTGCCTAGTGAGCACTGCACTACTGTACTTCTATAATTAGTCCCTTATTTCCTGTTAATCTAAGCAACTCCATCACTCCACTAAAACTATCTTCTCAAAAGCCACCAGTGATTTCTTTTTCTTTGTCCAAATCAAAGCCTTTTTCAGTCTCTTGATGCCCAAGTGTTTTTGACACTTGTCAGCGTCTCATCTTTCCTGAAATTCTCTCTTACTGGGGCCTCATGCTTTCTTTTTTTTTTTTTTTTCGTCTCACAGCACTTCTAATCATTCTTCTCTTTCCAGGGCTGATTTCTTTTTTTCTCTTTGATTTCCTGAGAATGCTGAATTCTGTAGGAACCAGTCCTCTGGCATTTTTTCCCTAGAGTTTCCACTCAAAGTCAGTCAATCTTATGACCGAACTTCTTACACGCAGCTCTTCATCTACAGTGTGAGCATCTCTCTCCTCCCTTACTCCAGTGCCGTATATGTAAATAACAAACTCTAATTGTTAAATACTAAGTATGTGGTCTCATTTTTCAAAACCCCATGTCACACATCCTTTTCCCTATTAAAACCTGCACAGAGTTTTGTACCCATCATTTATATGCAAATGGGTGAAAAGTGATTTTATTATAATATATATCATAATATTCGTTATTCTCTATGTTTGATGTCATGAAAGCTTTATTTAAAGAGTTATAAAATTCTAGAATAAGTAAAAAAAATTAAACATACTTAACTTTCACGTAAAAAATATATAGTACTCAAAGCCTAAAATACATAGTTTTCAACACTGTTAAGCAAATATAGGTGCTAAAAAAAGAAAACCAATCAAAAAGTTGAAGTTCAGATTGCCGCTATAAACATTCACTATGCCTAAATAAATAAACGCATAAATAAATAGAATTCACTTTCCTTGGCTGGGGATCATTGTTAGGCAAACTTCCTCTTTGTTGCAGGCTTTTTCCATCATAATTTTGCAACTAAATTGTTCACATGTGCTGCCAATATATGATTGTAATTATAATTTAAAAATAAAGGCAATTCTATGTTTCTTCCCCTTTCTGAGCAAGATAATTATATTTCTTTGGAATATAAATTGCCACCATTTTTAGAGTTAAAAATTCTTCAAAGAACAATTAAGTCTTTGCTGAAACATGAAATAGAAGATAGTTCTAGAGAATATAACAGTGTTTCAATTCAGTGCTTCCAATGAGAACAAAAAAATTGGCTTAACTGTTGCCCAAGTCAATGCTTCTGAATCTAAGATGTCAGGCTGTGTATTTTGAATGAGCTTAAATATATTCAGCAATATAAGTGAGCCTTGTAAACTATAAAGTTATTGAAGTGAATCAAATGTTTACTTTCTCTACATAATTGAAACTAGGAAAAATCATATGGTTGTAATATTAAACATCATGTACTTTTAAGTAAAAGTTTAAAGCATTTCTCCATTATCTTATTTCTTTTCCAGGAAGAAGGAATCAAAAAACAAGCAAAAAAGTTAAAGTTCTTAAAATGAGGGAATAAAAATTTCCTGTAGTTCTAAACTATTATCTGGTTCAAAAGCAGTATTTTTAGAGTAGAATTTCATTTTTACACTGGTGCTTAGCTATACATTTTTCTTTTCCATTCCTGTAATATTTTGGGGATGTTAGAGCCATGTTTTTGTTGTTCTGATGTAGCTGTGAATACGGTATTGTAAGTTGCATTACAGGAAAGTTTATGGAATCTTTCATTGGAGGCAAAGACCGGCAGTAGTAGCCTTCTGGTGATTGGAGGGTCTTCCCAAAGTTATGAAGTTTCTACTAAGTCACAGTGGGGCAAGTTCTGCCCTACAACCTGAATGAAATCTCTCATTCTTACAAGTAAGCCATGGAAGAGGGAAAACACACACACACACACACACACACACACACACACACACACACCTGGACACAACACTGGCATAATACGAAAGCAGTACAATACCCCAAATGTCAAGGATTCAGAGATACGTCAGGTTAAAAGAGCAGACACCGACTGCTAGGTTGGAGCCAGAGAAATGGGTGAATGAACCCTGTTTTCCCTATTTACTGTGTGGATGGAGCGAGTACTTAAAATACAGGACACTCATCGGTAAAATAGGAATAACCTTATGTCATAGAAGATTAAGACCTGCCTATAAGATACTGCATCAGCACAGTGCTTGACACATAAGATACACTGAGAAAATGACACTCGCAAGTACATACTATCCAGAGACCACTGGTGAAGCCTGAAGCCTGATTGTCCCCAATTGTGGACACAATATGAACAGAATCATGTGTGTCCAGCTGCCCGGAAGTAAGGCTCTTCCCATTTGAGCTCTGCGTCCAAGGGCAGGGGGCTCACTCTGGGGCCTCTCACACCTGAAGAAGCAGTTTTGTTGGTAGCGGCCGTATACTTACTAGTTATCACTATTACACCTGATTATTATTGGTTTTTAGCCCTCAGGATCTTCAGAGATGTCTGCTTTCTTGTGCCCAGCAAGGATCCTTTCATTCTCGAGCTCAGAAGGTGGTTTTACAAAGCCTCAAGAAAATGGCAGGGTCTCTAAAAACATCAAGGCAGTAATATCTTCTATCCTGGTATGGTACATTTTTTTCTTAAGAATAATGTAGAGAACCTGCTAGGTAACCAGCAGCACTTACAGTTGACCCTTAAACAACATGGGCTTTCGAAAATCCGTGTATAACTAACTTATAGTTGGCCCTCCATACAGGCAGTTCTTCTGTACCCGTGGATTCAACCAACCACAGATTGTGTAGCACTATAGTGTTTAGTGTTGAAAAAAATTTGCATATAAGTGGGCCCACGCAGTTCAACCCCGTGTTGTTCGAGGGTTAACTGCACATGGATAGGGAACCCTCATTTGTCAAAAGAGGTGTTTCTAGGTCACTTTCTTTACTATCTTCTGGAATAACAAGAAGGTTCAATCCAGGGGCAGATGACAAATATAAATGCACAAGCATCAGAGTGGGCAGTGGGCAATACAATTCAATAGAAGGAAATGACCTAGGCTTTAATTACCTGGACTAGATATTTCATTCCCTCCTACTGGGGCTCTTTAAAGTTGAACTTCTTTAAGACTGTCACCATCTGATCGCTGACAAGTCCCAACCTGACTGGTGGAGAATCAGGCAGAGGGACAGGATATTGATTAGTGAGTAGTTTATTGAACACAGTCTTTGGGTGCAGCTTCCTGAGTTCAAATCCAGGCTCTGCCACTTACCAGATACTGTGCCTGGGCTGGTTATTTAATCTCTCATTGTCTCACTTCTATCATCTATAAAATGGGGATAATAATTGCACCTGCCTTATAGGGTAATCATGTAGATTGAGTCAACTTTTGTAAGTACATAGGACATGCATAACACAGAGCAGGAACTGTTTGTTTGATAAATCACATAGAATAAATAAATCTACCACAGGTTTGGCATTATGGTTGGATCAGAATCCAGGGATAGAAAACTATATCTCGTATTACCTTTTTCCTTTAATGCATAATTTTGATTAGTGAGTCATAGAACTTGAGAGACTCTAAAGAGATTTCTTTTTTCTAGCCTCGTTCTTTCACTTGGGTAAGAAATTATTTCCCCCACTTCATAGGTGGAGCAATGGAGAGTCAGGAAGTTTAAATTACTTACTAAATGTGAAACAACAAAAAAGAAACTCTGTGAGAAAAGATGAGACTAGAAACTGAGGAAATATTTGTCCTAAACCTGTTGTGAGACAGGACTTTTTTGCGAGATGCAATTCACAGCTCCTCCTGAAAGCAATTAAAATCCTGATAAAACTCCCAAGCAATTTTCTAAGAGACTTTGATGATCTTTCAAGATCCTTTCTGGGAATGTGGGGTCACCCATTCTGCTATAAGTTTTGGAACTTCCCTACATTTTAATCCATTTTGAGACTAGCCTAATAGTCTCAAACCAGACATTTCTTTATTGTTATTGCCTCTCTTTTTTCCTACAAAATGTTTTTACTAGCAGGGGGCAACTTGAGTGTGGCTTATCAGCAACCTCTCATTTACCAGCATGTTTGAAACAAGACTGTGATGTGGGCACAAAATTATTTTATCTGAGAAGTTGTCTTTAAATATATACATATTTCCCAATTGAATACAGCAGTCCTTCCTATATTCTTAATGATTCTTATCCCCCACTGCTTTTCATTAATCCTAAAAACTCATAGATCCATTGAATTAGAGTTGGAAGAGATATTAGGGATCAACCAGGCCAAATTTCTTAATTGAAAACATAAGCATCTTCTCAGATGCAGCTCTGGAGACTTACAGGGAACGTTATACTAAATGTAAGTGTCCTGAATAAGCCATTACTTATCCTTTCTATGGGCAAACATGGTTTCTCTATTTGCAGAGGGTTTGTTTCTTTATTGCCTTCCTCCTTACCATCCAGGCTCTAGACAAAAGTGAAGGTAATAAGAAGTCCCTTTTTCCACCTTTTCTCTCTCTCCCCCGCCAACAGTTGGAAAGGGTAAGACCAGAGAAAACATGAGACAACAGTGGTTCTCAAACCTCAGTTTGCCCCAGAATCACCTGGAGGGTTTGGTAAAACACAGATTGCTGGGCTCCACTCTGGAGTTTCCGATTCTGTAAATCTAGAGTGAGGTCCAAGAATTTGCACTTCCAACAAGTTTCCAGGTGATGCAGCTGGTGCCAGTCAAAGAATGACCCAGGAGCTACCTCAATGGAAAAATCTTTTTGATCATCACCTTCACCTTCGCTCCTTCCCCCAAACGCCAAACCTCTCCCTCCCCCTGGGGGAGGGGATGGACTAAGAGAGACATATAATCCAAATGCATAATGTTGAGAGACTGTCAGACTGGAAGGGAAAGTGCTGAGTCAACAGGGGGTTAAAAGGTGTCCTGAGAGAGGCTGTCGGGAAGGTTCCTGGAGGATCTCGGTGGGAAGCTCCCTTTGGTAATAAGGTTCTCACTCTGAGAAGCCACTTCTGAATCTCCAGCATCTGGCACTTTATTAAGGTTTGGACTGTATCAACTTAAACTGGAAGAAAGAACTGGTGGAACTTTCCTCAAAACTCTCTTAGGGAAAGCTCAAGACACTCTTCACTATTTGAGTTTCAGCAAATTTCTCCAGGAGAAGGGGTGGCAAGAGAGTGATGCATGCCTGACCCAGAAGCGTCTTCCTTGGCTCCTTCAATCCAGAGTCCCCTCCCCCGCACCCCCAAGGGCCTTGTTCTCTAGAACAAAGGGTTGGGGAAAATGAATGCTATTGACTGTAATGTGATCCCTTCTCCCCATTTTTAAATTCCTGCGGGTGGGATAGGTCTAAGAAGGGGCAGGTTCTCTTAATCAAAACGATCCTCCTGAAGGTTCTCCTAGTAAGAGGTTATTTGGGGGTCAGGTTTGACTTCTACAAACACACCCTTCCTCCCCCACCCCCATTCCCCACAACATCTAGTAACATCTTTGGAGTTGTTTTAACCGGTGTTCCCAGCCTGAACGCTGTCATCAGCATCACGTGGGGAGCATGACAAACTACCAGGCCAGGACTCCACCCCAGACCCACATCATCAGAATCGACGCTGTGATTTGGCGTCCGAATTGTTAAGGTTCCCAGGTGATTCTGATGTGCCCTCTAAGGGTCAAAACCTCCCTGATTTCATCAGACAGCCAGTTACATGTGTGGTAGAGCTGCCTGTCTTAATCCGGGTAGTGAGGAAACGCCTCAACCATGGCCGATTTAGGCAGCAGGGAAACTGCACGAGGGTGCTGTGCGTATGGAAAAAGAAATAAGACCGGTGGTGGGAGAGCTCTTCTGAAAAGGAGCCGCCATCAAAGACCAAGGAACTTCGGTAGAAACATCCAGTATGTTACCAAACTTGCTGCCCCAAATCACCAATGTCTTCAATCAACTATGGTCTTTTGAGAAGTACAACAACGGAAAACCTCAGCTTTCCCAAGTCAGCGGAGTTTCCGTTCCAGCTCTGAATCTGCAGTGGGGTGAAGGAGAGATTGAAGGTAAGTGTTTGAAACTTCTTTCATCTCCAAAGTCTTCCTTTATTTTAGGGCGTAGCTGTGTTATTCAGAGGGTTACCCTAATTATGGCTTCTTTATAACTGGGAGACTGCTCTTGGGGCGCTTAAAGGCGTCAGCGCTTGGAGGATGCCCGCAAAAGGGGACAGTGGTTATTTCATGCGAGATTAGGCTTTTTTTTTTAACTTTGCTAAGATAGTTGTGGTTTGAATTTCTCTTGGAGGAAAATGGGATGCATTGATCATTTGTGCCTCTTACATGGTGAATAGAAAACAAATTTGAAAATCTCTGCCTGTTCATGAACTTAAAACTCAGTGACTCACATTGTGAATAAACCCTACATCCTTAGGCAAAAAAGAAGCAATTTGTTTTCTAAAGCTTTTCTTCTGTCTGGCTGCTTTTTAACTATTTGACCCAAGGAGTCCTCAGAAAGCTTCTAGATAATGGGCTCCTCCCGTGAGCATGTAATGCTTCAGTATTTTTCTTAACCTGTACAAACTCTTCATTCACAGAGTTGGCTTTGTATTTTCAACTAACTAGGCTGGGCAGAATTTTCCCTCACTCTCTGGTGTTTCGAAATCGTGTGTTTTCCTCCAAGGCTTAAATACTAAGTTTTTTTGGTTTTTTTTCATTCTCACAAAGAACAGGTGGCTCATCAAGGCCAGAATTCTTCTTAAGTAACATCGCTATGCTTAGTCATGACTCTCTTATAAGCCACTTGGCTCCTTTATATTAACGAAGGCTCTCTCTAACTTTCCTTAAATTCTTGTTCTTTCTTTATCTCTGTTTTCAAAATGGGTGAAGGGAGTTAAAAAGTACAAACTCAAAGCCATAAAATAAATCAGTCATGGGAATGTAATGTATAGCATGGGGACTATAGTTAATAATATAGAATATAATTTTAAATGTCGCTTTGATGTTATTAGGACAGACTTCAATATTCCAAATACTCAAGTAAATGATGTTAAATAGAAAAAAAATCTTTAAAAAACGTAAAGGTATTTTTAAAAAACAATATTTCTACCTATTCTAATAATCTTTATCCTCAGTGTTTGAATAGTATTCACAAATGCTTGACATAGAGTGAGGTCTTAGTAAATCTTTTTCAGTGAATGCATGCATGAATAAATGACCGAGTGAATAAAGGAAGGAATACCCATTGAATATTTATAAATGAGGAAAAGGACATATAGATAGAAAAGTATAGGAGTTTAGAAGAAGGGATAACAACTGAATCAGCAATCAAGGGTAATATGGTTCCACAGTTCTGCTAATTAATCCACTGTTTTAATGGGCATAATAGTTAATGCTGTCAGCTGACAAGAATGCAACTTGATTCTATTGCTTAGCAATAGTACTGCAAATGATAAAATGCATCTAGTGTCCTATGGAAAGCCACTTTATTAATTTAAATTACTAAGACTCCTGAGGAGAGAGGAGATGAACTCCAAAGAAGAAGAAATGATTTTTTTAATGTAAAAAATATTACGTAAAAATACAATATCAAGAAAATATTCCCTAGCTGGATTGTTAATTTCAAATTAAACTCTCTATAAATCTTTACAACTGTGATATTGCATTCTATGTTAGACACACAGTAGGGACTGAAATAGAGGCTTGTAAAATGGGGTAGAATGAAGTGAACTAAAAGCACCTTCCAGCTCTATTTAGTGGTTAATCTCCAGAACCTTCTTTCTTGAGGTGAGATTGTAGTCTTTACTATAGTTTTCCAAAATAATTTGCCTTTCATTATTTTAAAAACATGCACACACTTTTTAGTAGCTCCTTTTAGTGTTCCCCTATTCTCACAGAAACAGTGACCCAAGCTTGAAGATAAAAGCCGAAGTAATTGGATTTCATTCTAACACAGAGTGTTATTTGTGATCTAGATCAGCGAAAGCAAATGAGTTTACTCCTCGTAGAGACCAGGTCCAG
Organism: Eschrichtius robustus; assembly: GCF_028021215.1. Classification (NCBI taxonomy): domain Eukaryota; kingdom Metazoa; phylum Chordata; class Mammalia; order Artiodactyla; family Eschrichtiidae; genus Eschrichtius; species Eschrichtius robustus. The sequence continues at coordinate 121,777,482 of NC_090831.1, read as the reverse complement.
TTGATTGGCGGAGCTACCTGGGACGGGCCCAGGTGTAAGAAAGTCACTGAAGCCAGAGTGGGGCTCAGTGGTGCTGCCACACCTGGAGGAGAATAAGGTGGTGCCACAGGCTGCTGCTTTACTGCCCCGTGGAGAGGCACTTCCCTCCATCCTGACAGCATGCTCGGGGAGAGGTGTCCTGTGCACAAGGTAGTCTCATGTTTTGCAGCTCTCCAGAGAGTCTCTCAGTGCTCGACACTGAGGAAAAACTGTTTTTCTTAAAATAGATGTTCTTTTTCCCCTTCAGGGACAATATTAAAACAGTTTACCTCCAAAATGAGAATTAATAATATTTTGCGGGCCAGCAAGGGGAAAGAAAAGTACTATAATTTACCTTTTTAGACAAAATCAAAACTATTTTAAAAATCTGCTAAGCATTTGAGGAAATTGCAGAATTAAACCTTGAGAGGTAGAAAACACGTCCCCCATCCCCCTAAAGCCTTCTAACATTTTTAGTCCCTTTGTGGGGGAACGTTAAGTGTTTTCCTAACCGGTATTGTTTTGCCCAGTTGCTTTCTAGAGCAACTTCCTTTTTTTTTTTTTTTTTTCTCCGCACTCTCATAGTTCATTAAAATGAGCATCACTGAGAGGCTAAGATGTATTTCCATAAGAGAAAATAATCTGAGGACTAGTAGTCTGAGTTATTTTTAAATGAATGATTTTAAAATAGTATGGGCGGTGGAAAAGGTTTCCTTGGCCTGATAACCGTGAAAGCACAAAATGAAAACCTCTTCATTCTGGCCATAGCTCGAAGGTCACCCCTCAGAGATGCCTGCTCTGATCACCCTTAAAAAAAAAAATGGTTGTCTATCCACCTACCCGGCTTTATTACATCCTATACCTATTTGTTCATTGTGTATCTTACCTACTAAAATGTAAGTTCCTGGAGGACCAACGCTTTATCTCTCTTGTTCATTATTATATCGTTAGGACCTAGAATGGTACCTAAAATATTTATTCAATGAATGAACCGGGTAGATGGCTGGCAGGGGGAATAGATAGACTGCTTTATACTATAGATATTTAACTAACCATTAAGAGAATTATTAGGACATCTGAGAAATATTTTCAAGGCAAAAGGAAGTCATTTATTTTAGCCTATGGGACTCTACTAAAGTTTACTCCCTATAAATGACCATCTTCATCCTATTTTATTGGGCTAATGATGATTGCTGACCTCTGATCTCCCAAGGGACCTGATAAAGTTGAGAGATTGACAAGGGTCCTTTCTTCTCTAGCCCTCTGGACTGGGCGGGGGGGATGGGGCATTGGGTTCTTGTGTGTATTGCTTCAATTCTTATATACTTGGAACAGGGCTGCCAGCCCCAGGATGAAATGTATACAGAGCCAGAATGGGGAAGCGAGGCAAGTTTAGTTGAGACAGTGTGTCATTTAGCTCAGCAGTGGGAGATGAAGCTGGAAAGGAAGACTGGGGCAAAGAGTGCTGAGTCATGGAGGAAGATGGTGGCTAAGGAATTCAGATTTATTAGGTCAAAAACGGAATCCCCACCCCCACCCTAAACAGGGGTGATGAGAGATGTTCAGAGAAATAAAACTGTCCATTTCTTCATCAAAAGGACCTGTTTTTCCATTGAGGAAAATAACCATAATTATAAAGTTTTATTTTGGTTTGTTCTTGGTGCTGACTAGTAGTTACACTGTTAAGTTTATGAAAACCTTTGTTCACGACATGGTCCTTTCGGCACTGAAGACCTTCTTGTATTTTGCAAAATGATACACTAAGCAGATAATGAAGACAGCAGGCAAATGTACAAAAATTTTTGACAATAATTTATAGGCTGTGCAGTGAGTTTCTCGTAACAGTAATATCTTTACCTACAAATTTCTCATCCGCGAGCAACCACCAGGGACATGACTAAAAATCAAGAAATAAGCAATAAGGCCTCTAAAGTCACCAAACATTTAATAAGGTTGATGCATAGGTGAGTTCCTTAGGTACGATTTACCTTTACCACTATTTACCTTTACTTTTCCCGTGATCTTGAAAAACTGGGGGACCTAAAACCTATAATCAGAGACAAAAAGAAATTAGAAAGCAGAAAGTCATGTGGGAAAACTGGCAATGATGCTGGGGGAGGCGTGGGTGGGTAAGGAGTGTAGGAGGTGGGCAGGTTGTACAGGTCCACATAACCTAGCACTCGACAGGAAAAAGGAAGAATAGATAAGCAGACAGAAAGAATGGTAATCTGTGGTATTTAACGAGAGAAGGAGAGTGTGTAATGCCAACGCTTAATGTATATTTATAGATAAAAACTATACATCAACATTTTCTGCTTAAAGAGACAGAAAAATGTAGTCTGTCTCAGAAAAATTTCAATTACATATCATCAAAATTGATTAAAAAATACTTCTGCTTTTAGAGGGGTGAGTCTGAGCTATCGGGGAAATTTTTTGGCAAAGCCAGGTAAATAGAATTACTTTATTCAAAAGCCCACTGCATATCACATTTAAGAGTATATACTAATATCATACATAGCCCCTTTCCTTAGACTATTTCATTTGAGAGTTTTTTTAAAATTAGGAAATTACTATATGGGAAAAGATTATCATTTAGTTAATGCCTAAAATATACCACACAATGGATTTGCTGCCAGAAGATGTTATATTTAATCCTCTTAGCAGCCCTGTTAGATAAGGATTATTATCCCTGTTTTTAAAGATAATAAAACCGATACTTAGAAAGTCATTCAATCTGTCAAAAGTGAAGCAGCCAGAACTTCATTCAGATGCCGTCTCTTTTCACTGCATTATTATTCCATTTATTAAAGGTGTGTTAAGAATAAGATAGGTGGAAATAGTGGCTTGAAAAAAGACTGGGTTGATCAAAGAGAGCATCCTATAAGTGATAAGAAAGAAAAAGAAAAATGTTAAGGAAAGGAGGGTTGTCATTTTGTACTTTGGGTGGAGGTAGAGTGGACCAGACTTTAGGGTTGGTGAGATAAATGCACAGAGAGGACTTCAAGTTAGGTGGTCCTGTTTTTAAATAATTCTGGTGAAATGTAGATGGTGGATACTAACAGAAGGGAATGAGTCAAGGAAGAAATAATGGATGGAAAAATTTTAAGTTTGTATTTGATCCGAAGTGTCCTAAAGACAACTTAAGCGTCTGGGGAACTCATGATCAAAGTATCAGCCTTTAAAAAATTGACAGTAGTGGGCAAAGTGTCCTGGAATGGGTAGAAGCTGGAAGATCCACCAGATGGAGATTAATCTTTCTATCCTGGTGCCACAGATTTCAGGGGAAAAAATACAAAGATTTTGCTTTAAACAAGAAATCCATAGGAAGTTACAGAAACAGACACATGTAAAGAAGAAAAGGGGAGTAGTATTTATTCCAGAATACTGAGTGTGTAGAATAGAACAATTATATTGTCCTTAACATAGTCTGAACTTGGCAAAGAGAATGTCAGTAGAACGATGACCCTATGCTATTAAAGACTTGAGTATTCCTTAATAAACTTGTCATTCAGAGAAGATATAATAGTAATAAAAATTTTGGAATCATTCTTTTTCACAAGAATGAATGGTAAAAGTAAAAATGTTGAAGTAGGAAAAAAAAAAAAAAAAAAAAGAACCAGGACATTGAAGGTTAAACAATGACGAAGTTGATTGCATGGTAAGGAGGAGGCAGTCGATGAAGACAGATATTCATGGAGCAATTAAAAAACCAGAAAATCAAGTAAATTCAAATCAAGAGGATGCTTGGCAATTCTGCATAGTGGGAAGAAATAAACACATGAGGAACTCACTTTTTATATGTTTGTTCTGTTTTATAAAGGTATAACAGATCAGGCTTGCTGGATTTAACAAATAAAAATACAGACCAAGTTAAATTTAAATTGCATTGGACAAACTTAGACAAAAGCATTGTTCATTGTTGGTCTGAAATTCAAATTTAACTGGGCATCCGGTATTTTGTCTGGCAATTCTAAATCAGATTCACTGAGATTTCATCCTCTTAATCATTTTCAACCTGAAAGAAAAGTTGCAAGGGGCAACAGAGGGCAACAAAAATTCAGACACATAGGAATAAGAAAAAAAGATGATATGATTTTCTATGAAGAGACATAGAGTTTTATCTAGGATTGGACCAGAGATTCCATTGCTCTGATATAAAGAGCTTAGCAGAATGTGCCAGAATTCCAAAGATGAGAATGTTATGTTTGTCCTTGCCCTTAAACGGAGAGGACTACCTGACAGAAGAGAACTTTGTGTAAAGATTGATTTGCTTCATCCTTGTACTTTGAAGCAATATCTGTTCCTAATTATTCAGTCAGGTCTCAATAGCTCAGGACAAACTTGATGGTCTCTAAGTGCAGATGTGATCCTACTTGAAAGGTTTGGTCATCACCTCTGCATTAAGATGTTTACTCAGCAATAGGTACAAAGATTGAGCAATTTACTTTTGCAAAATTCAGAAAACAAAAGACACCAAAATAAAAGTTGCACCTCTCTCTTCTCCCTGCACAAAAGTAAGTAAATAGATGAACAAAGATTGTGATACCAAAAAGTCTGTGTGTTTAAATGAGATGAATCATAATGTGGGAATAATGTCCTTCTGCACAGAATTTTAAATCTATATCTCTGGTATTTGTTTTCTTTTACAAATATTTAATTAAACAAAGATATGTTAGGACAGTAAACATGATGTGGATAGTTTGCTGCTGGCCAAACTGAGCATCAGCTAAGACCTATTCAACACAACAGCTCGGTAACTACAGTGGAGATGCCTTGTACTACAGAGGTGATCTACATCTTGTGGGGCTCAAGCCCCGCAGAGGATGCCAGCGCTCAGAGCTGGGTGGAATGGAGGGAATATGGAATTAGTCACTAATTAAATTGTTTACTCCACAGCTGGAAGGGAAAATGCCTGGGGCTTGGGAGAGAAATCACCATATTTCCTTTACACAGGTGAAGTGAGCTAATGGCCTTATTTGTTGACATCTTACTCTGTGACAAGTTTATTCATCTACACGATGATATAAAATGAGTATTACTATTGTTCTCATTTTATAGATGAGGCACAAAAAGTTTATGCAGCTTTTCCAAAAATGATTTGGCTAGGGAATGGCAGGGATGAAATAAAAAGTGTTTCGGACGTGGAGCTCACGCCTGCCATATTGCCACATACTCTACTGTGGAAAATGCCTTCAATTACTGAAAAGAGAACGGGAGTATCTATAAAATGTATGATATTGTTGTAGTTTCATAGACAGTAATGCCACATTAATGGTTTGGGGTTTACAACATATTTTGTTCTGTTTGATTAACTTCTAGAAACAGCAATAAAACCCTTAAACATTTATTAAGCAAAATTCATTCAGCTATATTGTATGATCCATCGTAAACACAACCATTTTTTGCAGGCAGTTTCTATGTCCACTACATTCAGGTGTTATTGATGTTAAGTTCGTATGCACTATCATGAATATCAATGAGGTGGCCAAATGTTGAGATGCCAGCTCAACAGACATAAAAAAGCACTTTCATGATATTTTCATTGATGTAGAGAACCAATGCAGAGTATTCCATCTACTGACTACCAGATTCTTTGATAAATTCTTAAGAAAATTCCTTATCTATAAAATTACCTACATTCTCACTTTTTTTTTTTTTCCTTCTTTGAGTTGGCTGGTGAATGGATTGCCCATTTCCTTGTATATTCAACTGCACTGAATTATAACCATTCTTAAGGATAGTTGCTCTTAAATCTCTTGTGGTTCACCCTGAGGCAAGACTTAACAGTAAATATTGAAACAGTAAATAATAAGAGCAAGGCTTAAAAGTAACTCTTCTACTTTAAAGCATAGCAACATAGTAGACTGGATGAAGCTTTTCAGCATTTGTTATTAACTTACAGGATGTTAATGGTTGAATCCATATCTGGGAACAGGAAGGAGGAATAAAAGGGAATGTCTGAGCCTGTATTTGCCTATGTTTACTGGGAAATAAAGAAATAACAGATAGGACTAAATCTCAGAGATCTAATGTCATATACAGAAGCTATATTGGGCACAGACAATTAGAGATGAAATGTATTCTCAATGTTAAAATTAAGCAGAGGAGTTTGCTAACATTTATTGATCCTGATGCCAAAAAAAAAAAAAAAAAAAAGAAAAATTTGATGGCATTCCATTCAAACCAACAGGAAAGCTGCTTCCTGCTTCATAAGGATTAAGGTGACTGTTAAGAAAGAATTAAGGCAACTAGGGAATATGCCTGCAGGAGTCTGTGTGTTTGTGTGTCTCTGTCTATGGGAATGAAACTTTGATTTATGTAATCTCGTGAAAGTCAAAATCTAGTGTTTACTACTATGCTTTCATCACTCCCCCATGGAGTTTAGGTTTCTAGACTTTATATTAACTTTTTATTGATTTTTAAAGCAAGTTGAGTGTTTACAACCTGACTAAATGTGTTTGTGCAGGACTGTCTTAATGAACAGGGATAATCATAACTCATATACTTATTTTTAAAGTGTTCAATGTTTCTGCTTTAGTAAGAGTTTATAGGGATGTATATCTGACCAATCTTCTACCATTATTTTCTTGTACAAATTTACTTGCACAGCCTTATTTACTTACTTAGCAGTAGCCATAGTTACACATAAGAACGCCCACAGCTGACTCAACCAATATTCACAGATTTTGCTCCTTGCCAGTCTGTAATAGGAACTGCTAATGCACAAGTAAACAGACAACAAGGCCTTAAGGAACTTGCACTCTCCTGGAAAGACAGACATTCAAATAAGCATTTATAATACAAATTGAAGTGAGCTGCCCTGGAGTTGTATATCAGATGCATTTGAGAGCACGGGGAGAAGGAAAGTCTTCCCACCTAGGGAAGTTAGGAAATCCTTCAAAGGGGAGCTAGCTAGCAGTTAAACTAGTTAGAGAAGACAGTACTCTGAGCATGTGCATGAATAACTCTACAAAGAGTTATTGCTAGGATAGAACTGAAGAGGTGAAGACCAGAGGAAGTGACATACTATGAGGCTAGAGAGGCAGGACAAAACCAAATTACAATGTTATTTGACAATCCAAAGGGTATGGATTTTACCTTAAAGAATTTTATGTACAGCAATCACAGGATGAGATTTACAGTTAGATCAGTATGTGAGACAGACAAGGGAGAGCTGATTTAGGACACTGGTGGTGAGGATTTTAGGAAGCTGAGTTGGAAGAATTGAGTAATTATTTGAATGTGGGAGATAGGGGAATATAAGAACTATAACTTGAGTCCCAGGTTTCTTGTATCAAATTAAAATAATGCAGTAGGCTAAATTGTTGACAGTGCCCCAACTCCAGGCAAAAGAAAATAAGTCTGTTTCTAGAAGAAGCATACCCAATTTAGATAATCAAGATTCTCACAGGTTAAAGTTAAAACCACTCACAATCAAAACATCACCAAAGGATGCCATATTGAATAAGAGTCAGTAAAAACAAGAAGCAAAATTGATAGACTCCAATGACACAGGAATTATCAGATACAGACTATTAAGTATATGAAATGTTTAAAGAAAAATAGAAATTTTTTTAAAAAAACTGAGCAAGTATTTGTATGAGATCATGGTCTTCTATATACAAAAAGATAGGAAGAACTAAATATGGATGTAAATGTATGTATATCTACCTACATATCTACTTACCTAGCTACCTACCTATGTACACCTATACATGTTTTCTGTGACTCTGTCCACTGAGGGGACCTGGAAGCAGCAACACCACAATAGTAATGAGTACATCTAGTACCCAGATGATGGCTTCTAAAATCATTTTCCACCAAAAGGAACACAGATTCCTGAAGACAAGGCTGATTCTAGTCTGGGGCAGAAAAAGTAGAAGATGATCTTGAAACATCTGTTTAGAGCAGAAAGCAGGAAAATGCTCAAAAAAATAATGGGTCCATGATAAAAGGGAACAGACGCCAACTTGAAGGGCTCCCATGGGCCAAATCTGGGACAACTTGAACATCATTTAAAAAGCAGAAGGAGCAATGGATTTTAACTTATTAAATCAAAGAGGAAACCAGTAATCTATACCGATAAAAGTAAATAAAGAAATAAATGGAAGATTTTATTAGGTGAGGACATTTACATGTTTCAAAGGACCTTCACAAAATACTTATTAATTATAAATGAAAAAAAGTGAATTACAAAGGAAAAAATCTTTTCACTTTGGAGAAGGCTGGCAAGACACCACCTTAATCAAATGATCAAATTGAAACTGTGCATCACAAAACCAGCACAGCATCTCTATAGTGATACTCCTGCCAAAGATGCATAACTTGAACCAAATCATGAGGAAACACAAGATGAAGTCAAATTGGGGGGAATTCTACAAAATACGTGGCCACTAACCTTTAAAATGGCAAAGCCCTGAAAGTTAAGGAAAGACTGAGGAAATCTTCCAGATGGAAAGAAACCAAGGATGAATGAAGTTAAATGCTATGTGTAACTCTGGACTAGATCCTTTTGCTTGAAAGGGCGTTACTGGGACAACTGGTGAAACTCAAATGTGATCTGAGGATTAGAAGGAAGAATAAAATAATGAAGTAATAAAATAATATTAATTTCCTGATTTTAATGGTTGTATTGTGGTTATGTAGGAGAATGTCCTTGTTTGTGGACAGAAGACACCAACGTATTTGGGGATGATGGGATATTAGGTTGCTTTCAAATGACTCAGAAAAAAATTCATTCTTCTGTATTCTGTAAGCTTGAAATTGTTTTAAAATGAAATAGGTGAAACATTAATTAGATCTCTTACTGAGTATTATTTTTTACTGTGGAGATTTCTCATAGTATTTACCATGCTAATTTGTGTTTTGCATTTCTAAGAAATAAAATATGCAGTATTTCCTACAGATTTTTTGAACAAAGCATCTCCTGGAAACAGAGGTATTTAAAAACAACCTTTTCATTAAAAAATTATAAAGAAACATAATAAATATACCAAATTCTAAGTGAATATAGCAACTAATTACTATTATGTAAATAGTAGTAAATGTGGTCAGGACTGACAGTTATTTAATCAAAACAGTTGATTAAAGAAGGAAATTTTTTTTTAACTTTATTGAAGTATAGTTGAATGACAAGGTTGTGTAATTTCTGCTGTATAGCAAAGTGACTCAGTTATAAATATATTATTTTTCATATTCTTTTCCATTATGGTTTATCACAGGATATTGAATATGGTTCCCTGTGCTATACAGTAGGACCTTGTTGTTTATCCGTCCTATATATAATAGTTTGCATCTGCTAATCCCAAACTCCCAATCCTTCCTTCCCACTTGGCAACCACAAGTCTGTTCTCTGTATCTGTGAGTCTGTTTTTGTTTTGTAGATATGTTCACTTGTGTCATACTTTAGATTCCACATAAAAGTGATATCATTTGGTATTTGTCTTTCTCTTTCTGACTTGCTTAGTATGATAATCTCTAGGTGCATCCATGTTGCTGCAATGGCATTATTTCATTTTTTTTTTTTTTATAGCTGAGTGAGTAGTATTCCATTGTATGTATATATATGCGTGTGTGTGTGTGTGTATACATATATATATATATATATGTATACACACACACACACCACCTCTTCTTTATCCATCCATCTGTTGATGGACATTTAGGTTGTTTCCATGTCATGACTATTATAAATAGTGCTGCTATGAACATAGGGGTGCATGTATCTTTTTGAATTATAGTTTTGTCTGGATATATGCCCAGGACTGGGATTGCTGGATCATATGGCAACTCTATTTTTAGTTTTTTGAAGAACCTCCTTACTGTTTTCTATAATGGCTGTGCCAATTTACATTCCCACCAACAGTGTAAGAGGGTTCCCTTTTCTCCCCACCTCTCCAGCGTTTATCATTTGCAGATTTTTAATAATGGCCATTCTGACTGGTGTGAGGTAGTACCTCACTGTTGTTTTGATTTGCATTCCTCTAATAATTAGTGATGATGAGCATCTTTTCATGTGCTTATTGTGCATCTGTACGTCTTCTTTGGAGAAATGTCTATTTAGGTCTTCTGCTCATTTTTTGATTGGGTTGTTTGTGGTGGTGGTGGTGTTGTTATTGAATTGTAGGAGCTGTTTTTGTATTTTGGAAATTAAGCCCTTGTTGGTTGCATCATTTGTAAATATTTCCTCCCAGTCTGTCGGTTGTCTTTTTGTTTTGTTTTTGGTTTCCTTTGCTGTGCAAAAGCTGATATGTTTGATTAGGTCCATTTGTTTATTTTTGCTTTTATTTCTATTGCATTGGGAGACTGACCTAATAAAACATTGGTACGACTTATGCCAGAGAAAGTTTGACCTATATTCTTTTATAGGAGTTTTATGGTGTCTTGTCTTATATTTAAGTCTTTAAGACATTTTGAGTTTATTTTTGTGTATGGTGTGAGGGTGTGTTCTAGCTTCATTGATTTTCATGTGGCTGTCCAGCTTTCTCAACACCACTTGCTGAAGAGACTATATTTTCCCCAATGTATATTCATGCCTCCTTTGTCAAAGATTAGTTGTCCATAGGTGTGTGGGTTATTTCTGGGCTTTTCATTCTGCTCTGTTGATCTGTGTGTCTGTTTCTGTGCCAATACCATGCTGTTTTGATTACTGTAGCTTTGTAGTATTGTGTGATGTCTGGGAGGGTTTTGCTTCCTGCTTTGTTTTTTTTCCTCAGGATTCCTTTGGCAATTCTGGGTCTTTTATTGTTCCATATAAATTTTAGGACTGTTTGTTCTAGTTCTATGAAAAACGTCATGGGTAATTTGATAGGGATCTCATTAAATCTGTAGATTGCTTTGGGGAGTATAGCCATTTTAACGATTTTGATTCTTCCAATCCAAGAGCATGGGATATCTTTCCATTTCTTTGACTCATCTTTAATTTCCTTTATTAATGTTTTATAGTTCTCAGCATATAAGTCTTTCACCTCCTTGGTCAGGTTTACTCCTAAGTATTTTGTGTTTTTAAATGCAATTTTAAAAGGTATTGTTTTTTTACATTCCCTTTCTGATATTTCATTGTTAGTGCAATAAAGAAAATGTAACCAGTTTCTATATGTTAATCTTGTATCTTGCTACTTTGCTGACTTTATCAGTTCTAGTAATTTTTGTGTGGTGTTTTAGGGTTTTCTATATATAGTATCATGTCATCTGCATATAATGACAGTTTTCCCTCTTCCTTACCGATTTGAATATCTTTTACTTCTTTTTCTTGTCTGATTGCTGTGGCTGAGACTTCCAGTACTATGTTGAAGAGAAGTGGTAAGAGTGACCATCCTTGTCTTGTTCCAGATTTTAGTGGGAAGGCTTTCAGCTTTTCACCATTGAGTGTTAAATTGGCTGTGGGTTTGTCGTAAATAGTTTTTATTATGTTGAGATATGTTCCCTCTATACCCACTTTCGTAAGGGTTTTTATCATGAATCGATGTTAAACTTTATCAAGTGCTTTTTCTGCATCTATTGAAATGATCATGTGGTTTTTGTCTTTTGTTGATGTGGTGTATCACATTGATTTTGCATATATTGAACTATCCTTGTGACCTTGAGATGAATCCAACTTGGACATGGTGTATGATCTTTTTTTATGTGTTGTTGGACTTTATTTGCTAATATTTGTTGAGAATTTTTGCATCTATATTCATCAAAGATATTGGCCTGTAATTGTCTTTTCTGGTAGTGTCTTTGTCTGGTTTTGGTATCAGGGTGATGGTGGCTTAATAGAATGTCTTTGGGAGTCTTCCCTCATCTTCAGTCTTTTGGAAGAGTTTGAGATAGATCAGTATAAGTTCTTCTTTGGATGTTTGGTAGAATTCACCTGTGAAGCCATCTAGTCCTGGACTTTTGTTTGTAGGGGTTTTTTTTTGTTGTTTTTTTTTTTTTTTTTTTTACAGAATCCTATTTCACTTCTAGTGATTGATCTGTTCAAGTCATCTATTTCTTCTTGATTCTGTTTTGGTGGGCTGTATGTTTGTAGAAAGTTGTCCCTTTCTTCTAGGTTGTCAAATTTGTTGGCATATAATTGTTCATAGTATTCTCTTTTTTTTTTATTTTTTGTATTTCTGTGGTATCAGTTGTGATTTCTCCTCTTTCATTTCTTAATTTGTTTATTTGGGTCTTCTCTCTTTTCTTGGTGAGCCTGGCCAGAGGTTTATCAATTTTGTTCACCCTTTCAAAGAACCAGCTCTTTGTTTTATTGATTTTTTTTCTATTTTTTTAATCTCTATTTCCTCTCTGATCTTTATTATCCACGTCCTTCTGCTGACTTTAGGTTTTGTTTGTTCTTTTTCTAATTCTTTTGGTGGTGGGTTAGATTGCTTATCTGAGATTTTTCTTGTTTCTTAAAGAAGGGCTGTATCACCATGAACTTCCCTCTAAGAACTGCTTTTACTGCATCCCATAGATTTTGTATGGTTGTGTTTTCATTGTCATTTGCCTCAATGTATTTTTTAAATTTCTTCTTTGATTTCATCATTGACCCATTGGTGTTTTAGAGGCATGTTGTTTAGTCTCCATATAATTGTTTTTTTCTTGTTTCTTTTTCTGTGGCTGATTTCTAGTTTCATCTGTGTGGTCAGAAAAGATGCTTGAAATAATTTCCATACTCTTAAATTTGTTTTTTTTGTTTTATGCCCTAGTATGTGGCCAGTCCTAGAGAATGTTCCATGTGCACTTGAAAGGAATGTGTATTCTGCTTTTTGGGGGATGTAATGTCCTGAAAATATCAATTAAGTCTAACTGTTCTATTGTATCATTTAGGATCTCTGATGCCTCATTGATTTTCTGTCTCAAAGATCTGTTCACTGATATGAGTAGGATGTTAAATTCTCCTAGTATTATTGTATTCCTATCAATTTCTCCTTTTATGTCTGTTAGGAAGGAAATTATTTTAAAGTTATACATATATTAAATATTTTTTAACTTTAAACATATAAATTTTCAGTAATTCACAAATATTTTTATATAGGGCACTTTTTTCCTTTTCTCTCTCTCTCTCTCTGTCTTTTTTCTTTTTGAAAGGGGGTCTCCTAATTGGATCTATGCATAATCTTTTAAAAATTATATGTGTGTGTGAGTGTGTGTGTAATAAATTCTTTAGAATGAAATAGGTAATCATCAGGTTGCTCTCTTTTTTTCTTACTATTTTTATGCCTTTTTGATCAATATTTTGCAGTTGTCTCACTACAATAATGTGAGATTAAAATTTTAGTAATTTTTCATTGGGAGTCTGTACAAATCATTAAAGTATGTTTTCTTGGAATATGTTTTCTCTATAACATTTTATAGGATTATGTACAATTTAATTAAATTGTAACATTAATTTAGCAAGTCAAGATGCTGTAAAATGTTAAGAGAACAAATATTGCAGAGTTTTGTTAAGCAGTTCAGTTAGTGGAAGCAGCAGCTTTGTCAGATGACTAGGGAGCAGTCTGTGAGTCAAATATTCATTGTCATGGACACAGGCAGCCAACTTTATGAAAGGAATAGGAAATGTTTGTTAATCCAGGCAAAAAGGTCGTCAGATGTTTTCTCTAGGGTAGGACTCCAGGTTATTTTGTTCTCTTCCTCTCTGCATTTTTCATCTTGTTTGTTTATAAAGATACTCCACTGATTTTATAATGGAAAGCATCTCTGAAAATATAATGAGTCTTATTGAAGGAATATATAAACCTACTTTTAACTTGGTTCATTTTCTTTGGTCAGAAGCAATCTGAGAGGCCAAATTTCCAGCCATAGACTGGATCACAACACAGCCTGTCTGATTTGTTCATAAATAAAGAAACATCAAACTATTCTTAATTCTGAATTTTGAGAATATTACCACTGAAACAGAGTAGCCACGCAGCATGCTTTGGTTTGCTTGCCAGTTACAGATCATATAGCAGTCGAGATAATTTCAACAAGTGCTCTTCAGAGAAACAAAAACATGAAAGCTGAAGTCCTTTTGACATTTTGAATGCACAATAAACTCAGTAAGGGAAAGGGTAAGAAGCATCAGATTTTTTCAAAGTATGTTCTTCTTTTACCATTTGGTGAACATATGAAGTAATAGAATCATTTATTTAATTGCATATCAATATTAGAAATATTTTTATGTTTGTAGACAACATATTAGTAACTATATTTTTACGTAAAGCTTGGTAACTTGTACTGAGAGGCATTACTGAGTCCCCCTCACCTTTTTAGCAGGATTTATGTTTAATACTTTGGAAAATGTTCTGAAATTATGGAATGTAAAGCATTAACATAGCCAAGGATTAGATGTGCCATTATTTTCTTTCAAACCTGAATGGCATTTATTTTTACTTTATTAGATTTGGGTTTCAGTTCTAACCTGCTTTCATCTACATCATCAGAAAAGATAAAAATAATCTACTTTTACAAGTTTAATATGATGCCTTTGTCTACATAGACAAGAACATATTTTAAATGCAATGGTAAGTGTGAAAATATTGATTATTACCCTGGAGTTTCCGCTAAGCCTGAGTAAAATATTGTCCACAACTGTAATTCCATTAACCCAACATGATAAAATATGAATGGTCTTTTCCACCAAGTTCATTTGAAACCTGTCACTGTGTTTGCACTAATATCTGTGGATACCAACTGAAACACTCTGTGAGCTGAGTCCAGAGGTTTTGTTTTGGCTTGTGTAAATTTTTGTCAGGTCAGAGTTTTCATTGTGGCCTAAACAGAGATAGCAAAACATTTCCAAATGGACTACCCATCCACTCAACTGCCATATCTTAAAATGCTTTCATTGATTCAAAACCAAAGAGTTTTCAAACCGTTGAGTTAAAAGTTTGACTAAAATGAATTTAATTTTAGTGGCAGTTTTTTAAAAGAGTTTAATTCAAGCTATTCCTTGTGCTTGAGCAAAGCTATGAATCCCAGTTCACAAATGAATGAACTCATATATAAACTGGAGTTGCTATAGGCTCTGCCAGACAGAAGGGCAAGAATAAATTTTGTCCTCCCTAAGTGGGCTACATTTAACCAGAGAAATGTTTTCCCCAGGGTTATATTTGCATAGTAGGATTTAAGAGGCTCTAATTAGTTTCTTCTCTATCTCAGCAGAAAAATTTACTTCCATCTCCTGATGGAAATTCTTCATTTTAAATTTACTGAAAGTGTATGAGTAGAGAATTATTTAGTTAAATAGCATCTTACATCTAAATGTGAATGATCCTGGAAAGGCTGAGGACTTTACATCTACCCATTCATCAACACTCAGCTTTCACAGCTGTTAATTAGGTCAACTGCCCTTTTTCTATGATGGGTTTCTTCCCTTATGCATTGAACCCTAACTCCTCCCACCTGCTCAAGGAAATGTGTCCAGCAGTTTCAACCCTTTATCCTGCATTATCAATTGTTTTCCTCTCTGCTAATTATTTTCATCATCATATAAACATGTTTCTTCCATTAAGAAAAAAATCTTAACCATACTTCCCTCTCCAGCTATTGCCCCATTTCTCTACCCTCTTTTGCAGCAAAACTCAAAAAAAAAAAAAAAATAAATAAGGATCCATGGTCACAGATTCCAATTATTTTCTTTTCATTCTTTCCTGAAACTGCTCCAAACAGACATACCAAAACATCTCTTATGGTCACCTTGGACCTGCTATTGCTGAATATAGTGGTCAATTTTCAGTCCTCATTTTATGTGACCCATCAGGAGCATTTAACCTAGTTGTTCACGCATAGTTCCTTGAAATAATTTCATTGGTAGGCATCTAAAACACCTACCTTTAGTCATTCTTTCTTCACCTACTTACTGCTTCTGCTTCATCTCACCAACTAGTTAATATTAGAGTTCAAATAAAGAACAGTCCTTGGACCTTTTCTGTTCCTTTCTGCTCTCATTCCTTCAGCAATCTCATCCATTCTCACAAACTTAAATTATCATCTAGATATTAAGGATTCTCCCAGTTTTATATCCTCAGCCCAGATGACTCCTTTAAATTCCAGACTTGCATATTCAACTACCTATTCAACATCTCCCCTGGATAACTAATACATCTCAGACTCAACATACCTAAAATTGAACTCTTGATACTGATGCAAAACTTGCTCTGCTTTCAATTTTTGCCATCTCAATTTATAGCAACTCTTAATTTCCCAATACTTTAGTCATGAGCATTTGTGTCATCAGTGACCCTCTCTTTCTCTTCCTCCTTACCATCCATCTATTACCAAGTCCCATTCAGAATCCAGCAACTTCCTACCAGCCTGACGAATGGCTTCACCTGCGTATTTGTGATAGTTTCCTAACTGGTCTGCTTGCTTCTACTTTGCTTCCTTATAGTCTATTTCTAACATGGTACTTAGAATGAGCTTTTTAAAATCACAAGTCATATCACGTCATTTCTCCATTCAAAACCCTCAAAGGCTCTATTCTCCATCTGCCTCACCTCCCGTAATCACTTGACTTCATCTCCTCTAATCTAATTACACTGGTCTCCTTACTCTTCTTAGACCATGATGGACATCTTTCTGCCTCAGGGCCTTTGCACTTCCAGTTTCTCCTGCCTAGACTGCTTTCCCCCTTTATATCTTCCTGACTTGCACACTTGGTGATTTTATTCAGTTGTTATCTCAGTGAAGCTGTTCCTAACAACCATTTGCCACTAAAACTCTACTTCCAGGTACTTTCTATCCCTTTCTTTTGCTTTGTTTCTCCTTACAGCACTTATTTTCTTCTAACATACACAATGATTTGTTCAGTTAATTGTCTGCACCCTCCCACTAGAATGTAAGCTCACTGAGGGCAGGAAATTTTATTTTGTTTTCTGTTGCATAGTCAACAGCTGGAATAGTGGTAGGCACTCAATAAATATGTTAAATTAATATGTAAACCTTGAATAAATTCTGGGCTAAGTATACTGAAGTAGCATGAACTGCAAAAAGTACAGGATAGTAAAGGGGAAGGAGAAGACTGATATCTTATAGTAAGTGAAGAGGATAGTCCCCTGAAACTCTCTGAAAGAGGCAACTTGTAAAGCTAAGGGCTTGGGATTGGGTTATGAAGGGAGGTTGGAGAGGACAGAACAATTTTCTTTAAAGCTCTCCTTGACCTTAATAGTACCTGCCAGAGATATGTTGAATTCAAAATAATTATGGATGAATGAAAGGGAGTTTCCTCTAGTGATTTTTTTCCTGCTCTGTTTTTTCCTGGCTCCCAGTTTGTGGAGGGGGGTGAGGGAGTAGGAAATCAGGGAGGAAAAGGGCTCAAGGCTGCTTGTCCAGGCTTCATTTCCAAGCCAAGGTCTGAAGCGACAACTAAGTTCCAATTGCCAGACCAAACCCTAGAGCAGTTGATTAGGGTCATTGTTAGACCAAGTTCCCCAAACTAATCAATTTATTTTACTGAAGACTGATTAGGAAAAAGGAAATTATCTCTTAGAGCAAGAATTACAGTCGTCCCTCAGTATCTGATAGGGGACTGGCTCTAGGACGCCCCCTCAGATACCAAAATCGGAGGATGCTCAAGTCCCTCATGTAAAATGGTGTAGTATTTGCACGTAACCTACCCACATCCTCCCTTGCACTTTAATCTCTACATTACTTATAATACTTAATATGATGTAAATGCTGTGTAAATAGTTGTAAGTACAATGTAAGTGCAATGTAAACAGTTGTCAGTGCATGGCAAATTCAAGTGTTGCTCTTTGGAAGTTTCTGGAATTTTTTTTCTTATATTTTTGATCCGAGTTTGGTTAAATCTGAGGATGCAGAACGTGCACATATAGAGAGCTGACTGTAGAAGGTTTTCATGGGTCAACAAAGACCTTGATCAGATTACAACAAAAACAACAATATCCATTTATTAAGGGTTTACTGTGACTGTTGTGTTGTGTCTATTACAGTTGACCCTTGAACGACATGGGCTTGAACTGCATGGATCCACTTATACATGAATTTTTTTCAATCAATACGTACTTCAGTACTGTACGACCCGTGGTTGGTTGAATCTGAGGATGTGGAACCATGGATACAGAGGGCCAACTATAAAGTTATACAGTTTTTCAACTGCACCCCTAAGCCCCACGTTGTTCAAGGATCAACTGCATTTGTAATCTTAACAAGAACATCTCAAAGAAGGGATAAGAATACCTTATCAGATGAGGGCACTGAGGCTTTGAAAGTTACTGAGGCTAAATATCTGCATGCCCATTCTGTTGTACAAAGCACAAATGATTCCTTTCTTTCTTTTTTTTCATTTAAGGAATTCTTTGGGGTGGAAGGAATTCCAGTCTCCAACACTGGAATGCCAAGGGGATGCAGATACAAACCAAAGACAGTAAATCCTAATGCTGTTTCATGTTAAAGCTGGTCTTACATTTAAAGCCAATTTAGTATGTTTTTTAAAAGTTTCATATAATATCACTGAGTTCAGTGATAGAAAGCAGCATGGGAAATGAATCATTCCAGTTGTACCCATTAATCATTCTCCACACTGAGAGAGAAGGTCAAACTATTTACAAAGGGCCCCTTAAACATAATTAAGAGCAAGAGTCATGTTGTTTAGATGGGGTAACATTTATTTCCATACCAAGGAGAACAAAAGCCATTTTCACTAGGTATTATGTTTATCTCTAGCACTTTTTTGAGCTAGTAAAATATTTTAGCAAAACAAGTAATCATGTTAAAAATATTTAGAACTACAAAGCAAAGGGGACCCCCCCCAAAAAAAAAACTTTCCACTCAGTTACAAGACAGTGCATTTTCAAAGTTCTCACCATTCACATGTTGCCACCGGAAACTGAATTTGTAATTGACAGTTGTACTTTGTAGAACAATATGGCACCACACATTTATTCCTCTAATTATTTTAGAACTTTTAAATTGCGGCTTTTATTTGAAAGGCCTTAGGACATGGTAAACACAGCCAAGATTATTGAGGGTTCATTGTTTGAGATGTTTTACTTAACTCTAAGTAATTTAATTGAAGTCAGTAAATCTCAATGAAGATATATCAAATGGTCTACCCTGTGCTTGCAACATACGAGGCAACGGTTGGGGATTAAAAATTGTATAAGATACAGTTGTCTCCACATTTAAAAACATACATTGAGAAAGCCGTTTGAGGGCTTGGCAAGAGGAATCAGAAAATGAGCCCTATTCATACAAACCAAAAAACCAAAACAAACTTTGGTGTTAAAAAGAACAGGAGTAATTAATGCAGCATGAATATATTTGCCTTATAGTCCTGTATCTTACTGCCAATATGTTTAATTATAGACAGTATCACTGATTGACATCTATATGTATATATATGAATATGTATATACAAATTTTGAGAAATACTGATAATGTGAATAAAGTTATGCAAATTCAAAAACAATTCTGACTTCACCCATTCTATACTTTTTAGAGATATTAAGTAATCGTTTCTAACAAAAAATGTCAAACTAAAGATTTCTTAGCATTCCCTTTACTTGATTTCTTGGAAGAAATGAAACATTTATTGAATTATTCTAGTGTTATCAAGAATGGAAGACAGGGTAACACTGTTTATATTAAAATATCTCCCACAGGTTAGCAAGCAAACTTTCTGTAAAGAACAATAGTAGGTATTTTAGGTTTTGTGGTCATACTCAGCTCTGGCATGTATGTTCCAATAATTTTATTCGTGGACACAGAAATTTTAATTTCATGTAATTTTCATGTGTCACAAAATATTGTTTTGATTTTTCCCCCAATCATTTAAACATGTAAAACTGTACTTTAAAAATTATATGCAAAAACAGGGGACTGCAGACCCCTCATATAACTTGTTTTCCCGGTCCGAGTCACAAAATAGCTTTCATGGTTGTATACATATAAACTATCCCTCAGAGATATAATAATTGCAACTAATCATTTAGTGCTTATATGCCAAACATTATTCAATATACTTATTAACCTATATAAGCACCTTTAATCCTCAGGCCAACCCTAAAAGTAAGGAATATTATTGCCTCCATTTTACAAAGAAGGAAACTGAGGCAGAGTAGT
Source organism: Eschrichtius robustus (assembly GCF_028021215.1). Classification (NCBI taxonomy): domain Eukaryota; kingdom Metazoa; phylum Chordata; class Mammalia; order Artiodactyla; family Eschrichtiidae; genus Eschrichtius; species Eschrichtius robustus. Next base: position 121,757,430 of record NC_090831.1, on the reverse strand, counting down.
GAATAACTGGCTTGGTGTCACACACTTATGGGATCAGGCCTAGAATCTGTGCTCTTAGCCTCTGTTCTTTGCCACCTGGCTGCCTGGTGATGTGCTATGTTTCCAGCTACAGAACAGGGAACTGTGAACTACTTAAGCTGTTTTAGATTTATAGGGATGGTGTTTTTATGTGAACTGGTAAAGATAAATGCAAATTGTTCAATTTTTGAGATTCTTTTTTGGCAATTAGAGTATTTGAGACATGAAGTAATACAGTTGAGGGAAAAAAAAGTATTGGTGATAATGTGTATAGCTGACTCCCATCACAAAAATACTAACATATTTTCCTTGGGTTGGGAAATTCTAAGTGTCTTGGAGAGTTAACTCATTTGACATCCTGATGCCAGAGAAACTTTACCTAAAACACAGCAGGATATTAAGTATATATTTTAGTTTGAGTCATCTTTTAATTGTCACATTGTTTTTCTATGTAAGAACTGTTGATGTTTAAACTGTGCACAATCTCTTTTAATTCTTTGTTTTTAATGCAACATGAGGTGTTCATAAGTAATACAAATAAAAACTAATATTTATTATCCAAACTCCTTTCTTAGAATAACTTAGCACACATCTCTAGAAATAGATTATGTATTATTTTATACATGGCAGGGAGGGATGGGGTTATTCAATTTGGTAATTACATCACCATTCTTTGGATAGTATTATGCAATTTCTTGTAAGATTAATCCATTAAATAAATTCTTTTTTTTTTTAATAATGGGCTTGGTAGATTAAAATAGCTCATTATTTTCCTTACTGTGACAATTTAAACTGTTCATTAGCAGGAATATGCCCATTATTTTTCAAAGCCTCATAATATTTTTATAATGCAGTTGTGCTTATTCTTTTGTATAATTGCATTTCTTATACCTTCTATAATTATCCACATAGTATTTGCATATATTAGAGACATTTCTGAATATATATGTATGTGTGTGTTTATCATAACAATCATGAAATGGCCATATTTGTGATTTTAAGCCCAAACCCAGAATATATATGCCCTCTTTAATTTTTAATAAAGCTTTTATTTAATCTCTTCATCTAGGTCTTGTAGATGATCACACGAGAATGTAAATAAAACAATTCACAGTAATTTCTGTACAGTCTTCCCTACTAGATTTTGTATCTTTGCCTAGAGATTTTCTACTCTACCAAACTGAGCTGATTAAAGGTCAGGGAAGAGTTTTAAATGTTCTTACTGAAGTAGAAGTCAGAGGAAAGAGAGATCATGATTGAATTTTGAACAAAAGCCAGTATGAAAATGTAGACTGGAACTCTGTCTGGCTATGAAACTGGAACAAAATAATGACAATTTAGAAAATCATATGCAAAACAGAGCTGATAGAAGATAGAATAACTGAAAAACATTAGCAGGGATAGAATGACCTGGAAAAACTCCTCCTGGGGACTTGCACTCCCTCTGCAGACACCCAGTATGAGTCCCCAGGGTAAACACTTCCATTCCAATAAATGTTGTTGAAAAGAAAAGATAACTTTTCTTATCAGACAACAGCTAAATGTATGACATAATTACTCTGCAAAGGAGAGTAATATGCTCACATAATTTTTTTAAAGAACTGATTGCCTGTTGAAGGTTTGTTCTCCCAACAATAGCCTGTGGCATCCATCTTGATAATGGACCAGATAACAGATGGTATTTCTTGAAGGACACATTCAAATTAAAGCACTACTTCAGAGAAAAGCAACTTTATTCCTCTATTATCATGGACATTGAGAAAACTTTTTTGATTTTATGGTTTTTATAAGTTAAGGAGATCTCTTGAGTAGTCACCTGGTTATTGGAAAAGCCTAGCCATGGACGTTCTCTTTCCTTTTCAGACTATAGCATTTATTTTAAAAGTAACTATAACTAGACTATAAAATAGTGTCAATTGGGCAATGTTATATTTTAGAGTTGATTCCTAATGTGACATTAAACTAAAAATCTTAGCGTTGTTCTCCAGGTTTTCTACATATTACCTGAATAGAGCCTTATTTTTTGATTCAGAGCCTCATTTTTAAAATGAGATTTTACAACGTCTGCAACACCTAATTGTGCATTTAGAGAAACTTTACTATCTCTACAAAGTTGGAATTGTATAGAATTATGCTATATGTTATAATAATGTAGGTTTATACTATATTGCTTTATAAATGGGATTTTTTCATTTAACTAAAACAGTGAATATCTTCTCATGTCATTGAAACATGATTTCTCACGCATTGCAAAATAAGATATTTAATGGCTGCATAGAATCCCATCGTAGGATACTATTAGCATTCACTTTGTTGACTTTTTTCTTTTTCTGTTACATCAGAATTTCTGTTGATAATTCAGTACCATTACTCCTACATCTATGTTCTCCCCTTTATTAAAGGGCTAGACACCTGGGAACTATGTTTTCCAGAATCCCTGACAACAGGTTTCCACATAGATTCTGCCAACAAGAGACACTTGAGTAGAATTTAGAAGGTAGAGAGCAGAAGTCATTACTGTTCTTGTGTCTGCAGCGGGCAGATACCCACCCACTTTCTTGTAGGGAATGAGATCATCTGTAGCAGTTTTCTGTAACTCCCCAATTTCTAGTTTTCTGAAACAAGCAGCAATTTCTCTCACCTTTGTTCTCCCAGTCATCCCAACAATTTTGTAAATCTTTGATCCCCTGTATTTCATTCTGATTAAAATACCAAGAGGGGTTTCGGGGTTTCTGGTTTTCTGACAGAACCCTGACTGAAATAGTCATGACTATTCAAAAAGGACTGAATCAAAAATTATGGACCTTATTAGGTTTTTGGTAAATTGCCAGAAAGGTTTCCAGAAAATGTGTGGTAGTTTCATTAGCATGACAATACTTTTTCATACTTTACATATGAAAGTAAATTGTTCCACGTTAATGTCATTGTATGTCATTGTATATAGTTGTTGTTAAAAAGTTTTTGCTAGTTTAATATGTTAAAACACGGCAACTTGTTCATTTATTTCATGGTGAAGAACAATAAATTAACAATATTTTCTTTCTTGGCAATTTTTATTATTTGTAAAAGAATTTTTGAACAGCTTAGTTGTAACATTTTCTCATTTTTTAAATAAACTTTTAATTTTAGAACAGTTTTGTTTACATAGGTTCTGCACCCCAGTTTCTCCTATTATTAACATCTTACATTAGTAGGATGCACTTGTTACAATTAATGAACCAATATGATACATTATATTATCTATAAAATCATGAATATAAGTAATCAACACTAGGAGCATACACACCCAAATTGAGAAACACTGATTTATGGCTTTTAAAAACCATTTTTATTTGAAGATACAGATTTTTAATTGATTTTGTGATCATAAATTGGTTTCTATTTTACTTCTATTTGTTTTATATACAATGGAGTTCCTCAACCCAAGAGTCAACAGATATTTATTAAGATAAGTTTATTCCCTAGTTTCTTTATAGATACATCTTTGATCTATTTGGTACTTACTTTGAAAAATTGAGTAAAGAATCTAAATTTAACTTCCCCTTCATAGTACAACACATTTTCTAGGATGATATATTGAATAATTAATTTCATCCCCTTTAATTTAAATGCAACATTTACATATAAATGTCTTTGGACTTTAATTCGTTCCAGGGATAACTTTCCGTTCTTGTTTCAGTTCCTCATTGTTATATTTATTGTATATTTAAATAGGTTTTAATGTATGTTGGTACAAGCTGCTTTCTCATTTTTTTCTTTCAGAGTAATCTGATCATCTTAATAATTCTTCTTCCAGATTGACTATAGAATCAGTTTGGCTTCAAAAATCTTTTTGAAATTTTTATGGTAATTGTTTTAATTATTTTATAGAAAGTTAAGAACTTTGCACTATATACTTCTGTGACACAACTTTTCTCTTTAATTTTTTAAGCCATATTTTGTACCTTTCAGGAAAACTAAGACTTTCTTATCAATATATTCTCACATCTCCTTCCTACTGCATTTAACCTCAGATTTAGTTTATCATGTTATGCTGTCATGAACAATCTTTTGTTGCTTTTTATTCTAAGTGATAATTAGTAGGAGAGAATAGTAGGAGAATGCTTGATGTAACACTGCAACTAGCAATTTTTCAAATGTGTAAATATGGTGTGAGTGTGTGTGTATTTGAGCTTCTATATCACTTATAATTTTTACTTCTGTTGTTTTCTAATTTTTCCTGTATATAGGACTATCTTGATACCAATGATATAAATGTAAAATCAAACACAGCATTGACTTTATAATAATATAATTTAAAATTGTATTAGGAATTTATATTATGTGTATTTAAGTGTATAATAGCATTTTTCTGGAAAATCTTTTAAATTACTCTCATGATTTCTCTATTAGACAGTTATGACAGTTTTAAAAATTACTTTTTAATCTTTCTAATTATGTAGCCCTATTCTTTTTCTAATTGCATTGGCTTAAAATTCAAAAATTATATTATTAATGTTGGTTATAGAGTTCTCTCAAGTTTAATGGGAATAACTATTTCACCATTTAGTATGTATTAGTTATTGATTTGAGATTAGTATCCTTTTTTCATGTTGAACAGGTAAAATTCACTCCTAGGTTACTAAAAATTTTAATCAGGAATGGGTACTGAATTTATCACATTTTCATATCAATGTAAATATTATATAAACTAATTTTATCTATTACCGTGATGTATCATATCTCTACACAGCTCAGATTAATGTCCTCTCACTTTATATAGATCTTTGAACTTACAAGTGAATTTGGCTTGAAGTTTTTCTTTGGTAGACAACTTTTATCAGGTGTGGGAGTCAGTTATGTATTTGAACATAAATAAGAATTTTTTTCATATTTTCCTATGATCTGGAAAGGTGTGTATAGCAAAGGATTGATCTTTTCCTTGAAAGATGGACAAAGTTTACCAGTAAACTCTCAGGGTCTCTCCTAATACCTCTTGAAGGGTCTCAGTATTTTGGATATATGGCTGTTAGTCTGAGATTTTACCTTTCTTCATCTATTTTTTAGTCTATTTTCGTAATCTATATTCCCTTCAAAATAATCTAGATCACGGATTTTCAGGTTTGTTTTTTAGAATCATGAATGCTGTTCTCTTACAATTTTCATTTTCTCTTGTCTTATGTCTCCTTTTTCCTTACAATTTAGATTTCATGTTCTTTAATTACTATTTTTGGGTGTTTAGATTTCTTTTTTAAATCGGGCTAGCCAGATGTTGGACTATTTTATTATTTTCTGAGATTATCTGTTATGAGTAGTAATTTTGTTTTTCTGCCTTTTAATTCATTAATTTTTACCTTTATTATTTCCTCTTTCCTGCTGCCTTGAAATTTCTCCTACCCCATTTAATCAAATATTCATTATTTTTAGTCTTTCTTCTTCTAATAATGCAAATATTTATGGTTAGAAATTAACTGACAGATACAAATATGGTAGCATTCAATACAGAGTTCATTTGATCTATTGTGTAAGCTCTATGTCATCACTTCTTGCTTCTTTTCTGTTAATATATTTTTTAGGTTTTGCTACAAGGGAAGTATTTTGTTTTCCCTCCCCTTCTAATATATCACTTTGCAGGCACAGTACTATGTTTTTATTTCATCATCTCTTTCCTTCTAAAAATACAATCAAAACAAAACAATTTTTAAAATAATATGACACTGTATTCATATCTTGCTGAATTGTGACAGTGAAACAGTCAGACTCTGTGTTTTGCTCTGCACTGATCTCTTCCCCCTCACCTCATTCCTATCCAAATTAGGAGGGTTAGTGAGGTTGTTTGAGTTTATCTTCTGATTAATTCCCAGTGATACTACTGTTGAAAATGTCAGAAGGTTATACAATCCTACAATTGTCTTCTCCCTCACCTATGCCTGTGCATTGGGGAAGCTTTCTTCTAACCATGACCAATGCAGGAGAAAATGGGTTATTAATAATCTTCAGACAGCGTGATAGCAGAAACCAAGGTTAAATGTTTCTTAGGAATTTGATACATAACTTAAGAGAATAAAAACAAACTGGGCATAAAAGTAAAAAAAAAAAAACAAACAAAAACTGAAAAAAAAATCTTTTTTATTTTTTTCCATCACAGTGATTCAGTTATATACATTCTTTTCCAGATTCTTTTCCGTTATACATTATTACAAAATATTGGGCATGGTTCCCTGTGCTATATAGTAGGTCCTTGTTGGTTATCTATTTTATATATAGTAGTGTGTATATGTTAATCCTAAACTCCTAATTTATCCCTCCCTCCTCCTTCCCCTTTGATAACCATCAGTTTGTTTTCTATGTCTGTGGGTCTATTTCTGTTTTATAAATAAGTTCATGTTGATCTTTTTTTTTTGAGATTCCACATACAAGCAATATCATATATTTGTCTTTCTCTTTCTGACTTACTTCACTTTGTATGATAATCTCTAGGTCCATCCATGTTGCTGCACATGACATTATTTCATTCTTTTTTATGGCTGAGTAATATTCTATATATACCACATCTTCTTTATCCATTCATCTGTTAATGGACAATTAGGTTTTTTCCATGTCTTGGCTATTGTAAATAGTGCTGCAATGAACATGTGGGGTGCATGTATCTTTTCGAATTAGAGTTTTGTTCAGATATATGCCCAGGAGTGGGATTGTAAGATCATATGGTAACTCTGTGTTTAGTTTTTTAAGGAATCTCCATACTGTTCTCCATAGTGGCTGCACCAATTTACATTCTTACCAACAGTGTAGGAGGGTTCCCTGTTCTCCACACCCACTCCATCATTTATTATTTGTGGACTTTTTGATGATGGCCATTCTGACTGGTGTGAGGTGATACCTCATTGTAGTTTTAATTTGCATTTCTCTAATAATCAGCAAAGTTGAGCATCTTTTCATGTGCCTGTTGGCCATCTGAATGTCTTCTTTGGAGAAATGTCTATTTAGATCTGCCCGTTTTTTATTGGGTTTTTTGTTTGTTTGTTTTTTGGGTTTTTTTGGATATTGAGCTGTATGAGCTGTTTGCATATTTTGGAGATTAATCCTTTGTTGGTCGCATTGTTTGCAAATATTTTCTCCCATTCTGTAGGTTGCTTTTTGTTTTGTTTATGGTTTCCTTTGCTGTGCAAAAGCTTTTAAGTTTAATTAGGTCCCATTTGTTTATTTTTGGTTTTATTTCCATTACTCTAGGAGATGAATTCAAAAAGATATTGCTGTGATTTATGTCAGAGAGTGCTCTGCCTATGTTTTCCTCTAGGAGTTTTAGAGTATCTGGTCTTACGTTTAGGTCTTTAATCCATTTAGAGTTTATTTTTGTATATGGTGTTAGAGAATGTTCTAATTTCATTCTTTTACATGTAGTTGTCCAGTTTTTCCAGCACCACTTATTGAAGACACTGTCTTTTCTTCATTGTATAGTCTCACCTCCTTTGTTGTAGATTAATGGACCATAGGTGTGTGGGTTTATTTCTGGGCTTTCTATCCTGTTCCGTTGATCTATATTTCTCTTTTTGTGCCAGTACCATAGTATTTTGATGACTGTAGCTTTGTAGTATAGTCTGAAGTCAGGGAGCTTGATTCTTCCAGCTGTTTTTCTTTCTCAAGATTGCTTTGGCTACTTGGGGTTGTTTGTGTTTCCATACAAATTAAAAATTTTTTTTTGTTCTAGTTCTGTGAAAAATGCCATTGGTAGTTTGATAGGGATTGCATTGAATCTGTAGATTGCCTTGGGTAGTATAGTCATTTTAACAATATTGATTCTTCCAATCCAAGAACACAGTATATCTTTCCATCCATCTGTGTTGTCTTCAATTTCTTTCATAGGTGTCTTATAGTTTTCAGAGTACAGGTCTTTTGATGGCGATGGTAAACAGGATTGTTTCCTTAATTTCTCTTTCTGATTTTTTGTTGTTAGTATATAGAAATGCAACAGATTTCTGTGTATTAATTTTGCATCCTGCAACTTTACCAAATTCATTGATGAGCTCTGGTAGTTTTCTGGTAGTGACTTTAGGATTTTCTATGTATCATGTCATCTGCAAACAGTGACAGTTTTACTTCTTCTTTTCCAATTTGGATACATTTTATTTATTTTTCTTCTCTGATTGCTGTGCCTAGGATTTCCAAAGCCATGTTGAATAAAAGTGGTGAGAATGGGCATCCTTGTCTTATTTCTGATCTTAGAAGAAATGCTTTCAGCCTTTCACCATTGAGTATGATGTTAGCTGTGGGTTTGTCATATATGGCCTTTATTACATTGAGGTATGTTCACTCTATGCCCACTTTCTGAGAGTTTATATCAGATGAATGTTGGGCATAAAAACAAAAAAAAGCTTTTCTTTACCATCATCCTCATTGTCTTTTGTAATGAAATTTTATGCCTCCAAAATACCAGAAACTAACAATTGATGACTGGGACGGGGCTAATTTATTTACGTTCTACACTGAGAATGTGCACAATAAAGATTAAAGGTTCCCCAAGGGAGAACCAAGAAATTGTTCAGGGAAGGAAAAAGCCTATGACCCTCACAACACTGTCCCACACCCAGGCTAATGACTGAAATCTTATTAGCTTTAGGCTTTAGTCTCTGTTGAATGTAAAACACTCAGTTGAAGAATCAGGCTTTAAGCCAGTGTTTTCCTACCTTTTAAGTCCATCTTTACTTTTCTAAAATACACAAATATCAAAAACACTCATATAACACTCAGTTGAGAATGCTTCAATCATATATTTGAACACATCTCCACCATTCAAGATTTCTTTTGAGCTTTATATTTTATTTACAGAAAAGAAAAAAAAAAACTAAATTTTTTTCTCCTCCCACTGCACATGTGGAATTATTTTATTGGGTATTCTTTATCAAATGTCCATTTTAACCTCACACCAGTGGCTTCCTAAACAGACCCTTCCACATACGTAGACGACATGCCTGTTGGAGATATTCTCCAGGATCCTGTTGTGTTTCTGCCCTTCCTATAAGCACAGCAATGACCACGTTTTGTTCTGGACTTTGTTTTCCAGGCTATACTGTATTGTGAACAGCCTTGGAAGACAGAGGTAGTGGCATCTGCCTAAGCAGAGTGCATGTGTGTTTGCTGTCCCCTCTAACCAAGATGATGTCCCCTTGGGGGCAGATGCTGGCTAGGTTTGGTTGTGGTCTTTCATAAACAACTGGTGTTTCCTAAACTTGGGACTCTTCTACTGACATGTACCCCACTATGTGGAAAGGCATTCCCTGGCCTCCATGGTGCCACCCTGTGGAAATTACAGCTCAGGGTCCTGGGGCAAATGCTGATACTCTGGCCATTGCTATTGCAATGTATGAGGAATACACTGTCCTTTGTCTCTGACTCAGAAGCCAGGTCTTCTGCCAACATCCATGCAACTGTGGCAGGCTAACTTGTTAGCTGGTGAGCAGGGAACAATCCCAGTCCCCTCAGGGTTTTTGACATTGTTCTGTCTGTCAATCCAAGTTTTAAGATGCTTTCATTTAAATCTGTTTTCTTCTTTCTTCCTGAGTACTGGTGTGACTGGGGGAAACAGGGAAAAAGAAGCAGGTGGTCAAAGCGTACACTGGGTGCCAGAGGGGAAGATAAACAGGCACAACAGGTGGTGAGAAAGGGCTCTAGACAGAGAGAAAGAGGTTAGTGGCTCCAAAAACCAGCTCAATCCACTTCACAGCTGAGCCTGGGGCCCATCCTGCTGTCAGCCCGCCTCTTCAGTGCTGTTCCCCAGTGTGGTTGAGGGTGGTTAATTACGCCTCATAAGCATAAACCAGACCTCTTAGCATGTGTTTATATTAATTCTCACACAAATCACTCCTTCAAATGAAAAATGAGACGACCATCTGTAACTAATTTCATATTTCCTGAGATGATGAAACAGAATGCTTTTTAAAAAGAAAAAAAAGATGGCAACTACTTTTCTAACTTCTCAAAAGCAGTTGGTCTTTCCTAAATCTCAGTATATTCTCTGCTTCCCTCAAGGAAGCATGCCAGCATAATTGTAGCAGACAAACTTCATTTCTGTAAAGAATCTCAGCATTCATCCACAATCTCCAAGGAACTCATTTAGCTAGCAGTGGAAAAAACAAAAACAAACAAAAAAACAAAACCTCAATCTTGAAAAAAAATTTACTCTTCAATCAAAAATTAGAAATGGCCCTAAATGAAGCAAAAGCACATCATCTACAAAATAATCCATTTAAAAATCAGCAGGAGACTGTTATGTGTTTGAATAATTAGTTAGTTTGAAACATAGTATACTATTTTAGTTTTCATGGTGTATTACCTGGAAATGAAAGTTTTACATTTCTTACTGTCTACCATTTGAGTTGAACTTATTTTCATGCTGTGGACTTTTAATACTTTTAATTATAGAGATTAATAACTCTTATTCTTTGAGGAAAACTTTTATTTGACTCCATCTCATGGCATGATGCTAAAACCTTGATTAGTTAGCCAGATTGCAATATTCCAGACTGTTGATCTTTCTGCTTAAATTCTGGCTAAGTTCTGATTAACCAGAATTACCTATTTGTTTGTTCATTTCATCTTTTAAATCTTTCAAAACTGTATTATTGTGGTTTCTTGTCATTATAAGGCCATTGCAATAAGTCTAAATGAGTGTTTCCTTGATGAATAAGGATGACTCAGGGTCTAAAGTTTCATATCACCAATTACCACTGGAAATCACTATAAATGAATGTTGTATAGTGTTATTGGATGGCAGGCAGCCGAGTTGCTTCCAGAGTATAAACTTGAAGTTTGTTTATTAAACAACAAAACAGCAGAATGGTGAAATCTACAATTGCAGTTTGTCTCTTAAAGAAAAAAAACCCCCACAACTAAGAGTATTAGGAATCTATTATACTAATATTTTGGTTAGCCACGTTTTATTTACACTTTTTTTTTGAGGTGGTGTTAAAATATTTAATATGTTCTGTTTTATGAATAGATTTTAAAATAGATCATATGTTAAATGTAAAATAAATTATAAAATAGATTTTATAAATAGGTTTTAAAAATTTTTAAACTTTTCTGTCTTCAACTAGTCATTATTATCTTTAAAAAGTATTTTAAAAGAATAATACTTCTTTTCAAAATATTTAGGCATAAAATACTACATTTTCCAGTTTCTGAGGTAACTTTTGCTTAAGTCTTTTAAAATAATAAAAGCTGCCTTCACACATTTTTAAAGAATTCAAAGTTTCGAGCTCAAACTGTTTTTGCCAATTTTTAACAAACAAAAGTAACTGGAAAAAAAATACTGAATGACCTCAACAACTTAGGACATAATACATATTTTAATAACAATGTTATGGAAACAAATGTGGCAGTAATAGAGTAGACATTATAATATTCTTAAACACCATGCTTAAATATTTGAGCCGTGGGACAGAATATGTGTGGTACTTATCACACCAAATTTTCTACTCTCTGGAGGGTATTATTGGATATTCTAAGTCTTCTGAGAAAAATCCTTTCATTGGGTTGCCAGTAGCAGTTGAGGTGAGGGTGAACTGCACACTTTCTTGGCGATTTCTCCCCTGTCTCTCTCTCTAGGGCTGTGAATAGTGACCAGCAGGAAGCCATCTGCACAAGGAATCACGAGATGAGCAATGCACTTCACACCCACACTGTCTCCTGAGCCTTCCGATGGCATGTTCCTGCTACTTCTAGCTGTATATTCTCCACACTACTCGGTAGTTGCTCTTTCATGCTGGTTCCCTTCCATAATTTGTGATACTGCAGGAAAGTGACAGAGGAAGCTGCCTTTGCTGGTTGCCATAGGGATGGCTGCTCTAGATGACCGATTCTCAAGTGGGCATGAAAGATCGTCAGAAGTGCTGAAGTGGGCTTTTCTTCCTTTGTATTCAGGCGGGGGCACATACTCGCACTCTGCATCTCAACAAGAGAGGAAGACTAAAGATGAGGTTAAATTTAACACAGCGTTCCTTCATGCTAAGGGTTCAAATGCTTTCTGTCGCGCTAATTCATCCTCCAGACAGGTCTGTGGCTGAAGTGTGGGGAGTCTTTGTTTTCTTCTTTTCCCTTACAAAAATATAAAAAGAAAATGGGATCTTGGAATGACCATTCCTAGCTAACATTTCACTTAGAGCAAATTCACACATTTGCTCAGTGGGCCTGATGCTAGCCATAGAAAAATTTCCAGTACATAGTTGTTTTTAATTTGAACTGGTAGCCATTGTTTAAGATATGGGAGATTTAAAATCTGTGTATTAGTTTGCTTGGGCTATCATAACAATGTAGTGCAGACTGGGTGGCTTAAACAACAGAAATTTATTTTCTCACAATTCTTGAGGTGAGAAATCTGAGATGAAGTTATTGGCAGGATAGGTTTCTCCTAAGGCCTCTCTCCTAGGCTGGTAGATGGCCATCTTCTCCCTGTGTCTTCACATGGTCTTCCTTCTGTGTGTCTGTCTGTCCTAATCTTTTTTTATAAGGACTCCAGTCTTATTAGGGCTCACCCATACAACCTCATTTTAATTTAACTACCTCTTGAAAGAGCCTATCTCCAAATACATTCTGCCATATTGGTGGGGAGGACTTCAACCTCCCTCCAACATGAATTTTGGGGCAACACAATTTAGCCCATTACAATTAGAACCCAGATATCTGGCTCTTCTTAAAACAGTAGGATACAGGGTGGTTCTGGGCACTCATTTCTTCTAGTTTTCAAACCCATTTCCCATACTATTAGTAATATAATCTTTCTGAATCTCATTTGTTTGCTTAAAAGTATTCCCAGTCTCCCCGTGCTTTCTAGATAGATTCCAGTTCCTTATCAGGGCCTGAAAATCCTTGTGGTCTCACCTCTGCCTATTTCTTCCTTCTCATCTCCCTCAGCCATACTGAGCTTGAAGTTCAAGTAGCCAAGCTTTATCAGGCTTCTTCCCCTTTGCAGATGCTATTCCTTTTACCTGAAATGCCCTTTTCTGTGTTCTCTTCCTGTGATTTGTTTCCTGGCTGACTCTTCCTCTGACAAGGCTCCCATGTCATTGCCCCTAGGAGGGCCTCCATGACCCCTCACCTGGGGAACATGCCCTGTACATTATCCCTGCCCCCCTCAGCCCCCTGGGTGGTTCTAAATCATGGCTCTTCGAGAAACAGTGAAATGGTTTAGTTATCAATTTCTCCACTGGGACACAAGTCCTTGAGGACTGTGTCTGTCTTCTCTGTGTTCCCAGAGCCTAGCCCACTGCACCCCAGAAAGCAGGGGCTTAACAAAAATGCCTTGAATGAACTAATAAATACACAAAAGGATGAATCCACAGGACAACCCTTCCCAGCAGGTATCATTAGCAGCCTGTTCTACAGATTTAGACAGACCTTGGTAAGAAATCCAGCTCACTGCCTGCTTTTAGTTATATTATTAACTTGGACAATTCCTTAATAGCTTGAAACTTCAATTTCTTTGTCTGAAAAATTGGAATGAAAATTAAAATTACTTCATTGGGTTCTGTAAAATTTTAAAAAGAGAAACACAGGAGTGACTTTGTATATTGTGAAGAATCAAAATATTAATAATAATTTTTATGATTGTCCCACAATGCAGGAGCCAGGGTCTCAACTCCAGCTAACTGTCACTGACTGTCAGCACTTTTCTAAGACATCGATGATATGTTTAATAGACTGAGAAAATACCAATCCTGTTTACTGAATATTACTGTACTTCTTCTCCGGACTAATTCTGAGTAATACCAGTAGGATAGGTCCACTATAGTCAAACAGGGCTAGAGAGAAGAATCTAGCAGTCCATAAATCACTAGAGCTACTTTTCCAGCTTTAGATAGGCCTGTAATTAAAATCCATCCAAATGGGTAATTTCTCAAAATGCAAAATACACTGATTTTGAAAATCGGTGGTTGAAAAGCAAGTACAGTAAGAGAAAGAAGAGGGAGCAAGTGCTCTGAGGAACCTGACAGTTGTGGGATAGAGAAGCCCAGGCTATGGTGTGATTCTTTTAAAAGATGGAATATACTAGAGCTTTGGTGCTCAAGCATTGGCCTGCTTCAGAACTACCTGGGGGGCTGGTACAACAAGATTACTGGGCTCCATCCCAGAGTCTGATTCAGTAGGTCTGGGGTGAGGCCAGAGAATTTATGCTGCTGGTTAGGGGACCACATTGAGACCTGCGGGATTAGAATATAGGAAGAAGGCGTGAAACTTTCAGGACAAAGAGGGTATAATCAAACGTTGGACAGGGTTTCTGTGACATGGGATGAAAGACACAAAGAGGAGGTCACTGGAAAACAACAAGGCCCATCTCTTCCTGGGAGGCTAGAGGAACACACCTGTGAGGAAAGGAAGCTGAGGTGGGATTTCACCAGAAGGTAGAGTGGAATGTTACCAAGCACCTGGGACAGCCAAAGCAGAGAAATGGATCCTGAGTCTCTTGAGCTTGGCCAGTTTGGAGAGTGTAGTTGAGATCAAAGTACTATTCACTTCTATTTTATTCTAATTAAACATTTATTTCCTTCTTAAGAGATGTGCATGAAACAACCTCTCAGAAATTGGGGGTCCTTGGCAAATGAGTGTTGTCCATTATAACCATGCTTATACCTCAAACATAACCCTCCATCCCCCGCTCCCCAAATGTTGGCACACATTCTCCTCAGAATAATTTACTATCAGGCAAGAACAGGATGTTATGAGATAAAATTCAGGTTTTCTTTTTTAAAAACAAGCTTGCCCATATTTTTGTTATTTACATTTCTCTGTGGCAGTGTTGTCTAGATGGGGTTAAGAAGTGTGGAACATTTGGAAAATTCTGAATTCCTGAAGGGTTTGGAGACTCGAGGCTCTTCTGAGCTGGGTAGGAAAAGAAAGGCAAAAAATAAAACAAAATAAAAAAGGAATAGAAAACCTAGAGTTAACTGGATTGTTCTTTTCCCCTCCAGAAATAGTATTTTTCACTGGCTTATATATGAATGTCTTCGATAAAGCACACCAGACAAACTTGTTAGGCAGAGTTTCCAGAGATCTAAGACATGACTGTGTCTCTGCACTAAAATTGTGGCTCACACCACAGGCCACCAGAAAAATGGTCCATGGCCTCCACTCCTGCCCTCTAAGCAGCCATGGCTTTTGTGAGCTAAGCCTCTCAAGTCCATGGCCTTTGCCTTTTATAAGACTCTTTATTTATTTATTTATTTTTCATTTCAGGATTTGGTCTCAGTTTTGTGTACTGATAAAGACAGTATTTAACTTTAGTTTTAATGCAAAATTTATGGAAATTAGTCTTTAGCTTACTCTCTGAATTAAATTTAACCTGGGCTCTAGTGGAAATACAATTTATTAGGAGTTAGGAGCCTGTCACTTTCACGCTGTGTTGCCTTGGGCTAGACCCTCACCTTCTCCAGACTTTGGTTTCCCATCCACAAAATCTGAGGGATGAAAGATAATTTCCCAGGGCCCCTCAACTCTCCCTGGGCACCCCCTGCCAACCTGGCTCTCTACTTCTAGAATGTAGAGTCAGTCATTTTTATATCCTTTTTCCACTCCTTTTTCTGTCTTTTTCATTTAGAACATTGCACCTGATATGTATATCTTTAAACTTTCCAGTTAAGAGTCCAGATTGTTTTTCTTATCATTTGAATTTAGTCCTTTAAAAACCATAACGGGCTTACGCCAGGAAAGTGATAATATTCAGCCCAAGTATTATATCACAACCATTTTTCTGTCTTCTGAGATCAGTTCAGTTAACATTGTTCATATCTCCTTCACAAAGCACTTTATGTAAGTTTAATGTTACAGTGAATTTAATCTAACAGTGACATAGTTTAATGCTTCAATAAATTCTCTGGTTTGCCAGCCAAATGAATGCTGCAAACTAACTGACAAGGTGATGGGTATACCATTGCTGGTGGTGATTTATGCAAATTGATTATAATTATTTCTTTTCTTTAGGAACTGTCATGACTAGAGTGCGTATCAATATCTTCAGCCCTCAGGCCAACACTACCACAATACTAATGTCACATTCAGTGTTCACTGCTATGGAAATTATATGCAGATTATATGTGATAATGAACTAAAGAACAATTGATAAAAATTCCTTACTTTGACATTCTCATAACCAGAATATTGTAATACACTCTATTTGCTGAGAAACTTTGATTTCACAACATAGCTCTAGCAACAGAACAATATAGAAAACAACATTAAGGACATTCCTATTTGGCTTTCTGAGCACATCAAGAAAATAAGTTTTGATATTTGATTTTGGCATATCACCTTCTCAAGAGCTTATTCCAGACCACTTAAATAATAAATTATCTAAGTAATGGCTCTTTCAAATTGGTTTATAACATGATATAAGAAGGAAATAAATTCTTCCTCCTCTTTTTGAACTAGAATGAATGGTCAAAATGAAAATGTACTTTTTGTTTTTTAGGACACTAGTTTTGATATTAACCCCTTAACACAGGGGTCCCCAACCCACCAGTCTGCGGTCTGTTAGGAACCGGGCCACACAGCAGGAGGTGAGCGGTGGGCAAGCGAATGCAGCTTCATCTGCCGCTCGCCATCACTCACACTACCGCCTGAACCATCCCCCTGCCCCCGCTCCGCCCCGGGTCTGTGGAAAAATTGTCTTCCATGAAACCAGCCCCTGGTTCCAAAAAGGTTGGGGACCGCTGCCTTAACAGATACATGGTTTGCAAATATTTTTTCCCATTCCCTAGGCTGTCTTTTCATTTTGTTGATCCTTTCTTTTGTTGTGCAGCAGCTTTTCAGTTTGAGGTACTCCCAATTGGATTTGATTTTGTTGTCTGTGTCAAATCCAAAATGTCATTGCCAAGACCCATGTTAAGGAGCTTTTTCCCTATGTTTTTCTTGTAGGAGCTTTAAGATGTCCAGTCCTACATTTAAGTCTTTAATCTACTTCAAGTTAATTTTTGTGAGTGGTGTAAGAGAGGGGTCTAGTTTTATTCTTTATATGTGAATATCCAATTTTCCCAGCACCATTTATTGAGGAGACTGTCTTTTCTTCATTGATTATTCTTGGCTCCCTTGTCAAACATTAGTTGACTATATATATGCATGGGTTTATCTCTGGGCTCTTAATTCTGTTCCATTCATCTTTGTTTCTGTTTTTATGCCAGTATCATGCTGCTTTGATTATCATAGCTTTATAATATAGCTTGAAATCAGGAAATATAATGCTTCTCACTTTGTTCTTTTTTCTCAGGAGTACTTTTGCTATGTGGGTTCTTTTGTGGTCCAAATATATTTTAGCATTTTTTTTTCTATTTCAGTGAAAAAAAAAAAATTGGAATATTGATAGAAATTGCATTGACTCTATAGATGGCTTTAGGGAATATAGACATTCTAACAATATTAGTTCTTCCAATCCATGAACCTGGGATACTTTTCCATTTATTTGTGTAGACTTTGATTTCATTCATCAATGTCTTATGGTTTTGAATATAGAGATCTTTCACCTTCTTGGTTTAAATACTTTTTTCCTAAGTATTTTATTGTTTGTGATGCTATTATAAATAGGATCATTTTCTTTATTTCCTTTTCAGATAATTTGTTGTTAGTGTATAGAAACCCTACTGATTTTTGTATTTAATTTTGTATCCTGCAGATTCACTGAATGTGTTAAGTAGGTTTTTTCTTTTTTTTTTTTTTGGTGGAATCTTTAGGATTTTCTATATATAAAATCATGTCATCTGCAAATAGAGATAATTTTACTTCTTTCTTTCCAATTTTGATGCCTTTTATTTCTTTTTCTTGCCTGATTGCTCTGGCTAGGACTTCTAGTACTGTGTTGAATAGGGGTGGTCAGAGTGTACACCCTTGTCTTCTTCCTGATCTTAGAGAAAAAGTTTTCAACCTTTAACCATTGAGTATGATGTTAGCTATGGGCTGGTTACATACCTTTATTAGGTTGAGGTACTTTACTTCATATCTAATTTGTTAAGAGTTTTTAATATGAACAGATGTTAAATTTTGTCAAATGCTTTTTCTGCATCTATTGAGATGATCATAGGATTTTTTCTTTCATTCTATTAATGTGGTGTATTACATTGATTGATTTGAATATGTTGAACCATCCCTACACTCCAGGGATAAATACCACTTGATCATGGTGAATGATCTTTTCAATGTGCTGCTGAGCTTTATTTATTAGTATTTTATTGAGAACTTTTGCATCTATATTCATCAGGGATATTGGCCTATAGTTGCCTTTTCTAATAGTGTTCTTTTCTGGCTCTGGTGTCAGGATAATGTTGGCCTCATAAAATGAGTTTGGGAATATTCCCTCCTCTTCAATTCTTTGGAAAAGTTTGAGAAGGATTGATGTTAATTCCTTAAATTTTTGGCAAAATTCACCAATGAAGCCATTTAGTCCTGGGCTTTTCTTCATTGGGAGATTTTTTGGTTACTGAATCAATCTCTTTACTAGTAATTGGTCTGTTCATATTGTCTATTGAATCAGTCTTAGTAGGTTGTGTGTTCTAAGAATTTTTCCATTTCTTCTAGGTTTTCCAGTTTGTTGGTATATAGTTGTTCATATTAGCCTCTTATGATCCTTTGTATTTCTGTGGCATAAGTTGTAAGGTCTCTTTTATTCATTTACAGATTTTTTGATTTGAATCCTTTCTCTTTTTCCCTTGGTTAGTCTAGCAAAAGTTTGTTAATTTTAACTTTTCAGAAAACTAACTCTTAGTTTTATTAATCTTTTCTATTGTTTTCCTGTTCTCTATTTCATTTATTTCTCCTCTAACATTTATTGTTTCCTTCCTTCTGCTAACTTTGGGCTTAGTTTGTTCTTATTTTTCCACTTCCTTAAGGTGTAGAGTTAGGTTGTTTGAGATCTTTCTTGTCTCTTAATGTAGACATCTATTGTTATGAACTTCCCTCTAAGAACTGTTTTTGCTGCATCCCGTAAGTTCTGGTATGCTGTGTTTCCATATTCATTTATCTCAAGATACTTTTTATTTCCCCTTTAGTTTCCTTTTTGATCTGTTGGTCATATTCTATTTAGAATGCAAGTTGTCTTTAGATATTTTCTTATTTAGTTCTTATTACTCAGCACTGCAGTATAGGTACCATCTGCATTTTTTAAATGAGGAAACAGTCTAAGGGAGGTTAAATAATTTGTCCATGGGTACTGTCTTGGTAGGAGAATCCCTGGTCCATCCTCTCTGTGGAAATATTTTCAGCACCAGACCTTTCCCTACCACATCCTAACACAACAATTTATCTTTGTAAAAAAGCTTCTGTTCTTTGGTCATAAGTACTAAAATAGTTATGAGTTGTTGGCATTAGATACAAAAAATGGATTGATCCACCAGAATAAAAGAATAGTAGTTTGGATTCATCTTGTTATACAAATGTGTACTTGGCTGTAACAATATCATTTAAAAAGAATTGTGCATCACTTGAACTCAGCAAGCCTAGTTCTGAAGTCTGATTGTCTTTAATGTAACTGGGCAGCCAAGCCCAATTGTCAGACTACATTTAGTAAGACCCAAGACTAAACCAATGTGTCTTTACAAGGGGGTAGGACAATGAGACAGCAACAGGATATGCATCTATTCTCTGCAGATGATGTTGCATATGATTGAAATCCACTGGCAGATGGTCTTCTTGTGAACTCACAGAGAACAGGTTTTGCTGAGAATCCTTACTCTACAAAAATAATTCCATTCACCCTTCTCCATCATCAGCATCAGGCTGGTATGCTATATCTGACAGTGAGAAACTCTAATCCTGCCTGCCCTCCTTGGCCTGAGATCTCCAGTTTAATCCCTACTAGGTCTTTGGAGGCTTGGGATCAGCCATAATAGTTCCTTGGACATTCTCCACATTTGGTGAGCCTACATCTCTATGAAAGAGACTTCTAACTAAGAACCAGAATATTCCTACATAGATGATTATAGTCACCTCGGGGGTCAATAAAGACACTATGGAATACAGATATTTTATTCTAAAATCCAAATTGTTTTTGTTACATCACTTTAAAGGGGTAGAAATGATCACTTTCTATTTCTACAAATCTGAGCCAAACCTACATTCCATCCTCAACTGCTGTCCTGTCCTTCACTTTTCTCTGTTCCAGCCACACTCAGTGTTCCACTATTCTCACATCTTCTAGATGCTTCTTCCTCTTCATATCTTTATCCAGATGGTTTCTGGTGGCTGAAATGTCTTTTCTAACTCTAATCATTTTACGATACTCAGTTCGTATGTCAATACTTTTGTGAATTTTTTTTCACGCTGCTCAGTCGCCCTTCAATTTCCCATGGTATTTCACACACAGCGCGTTTTAGTCCATACTGAAGTAGGAGTCTGCAACTTTGGTCTTCCCCCTGAAAAGTGTCGGAATAGGGAGAGGTAGTACAACAAACAAAGGAAGGGGCTTTGGAGCTACAGAGTAAATGGCCTGAACCGTAGCTCTGTCACCCCCTAGCCATGTTTCTTGGTCTCTCTAAATTTCAGCTTCCTTACCTTTAATGTGAGGGTAACAATAACTACCTCAAAAGTTTGCCACAAAGTAAATGAGATAATTTATATAAGGCATAGACCAGAAAATATCTTCTCTAGAACATAAAAAAGTTCATCATGTAGTATTTGAAACACACAAGAGAATTTATATAATGTGTAGGTTATGTAGCATAACAATCAAACACCTTTGAATGTATCAGTCAACATAAGAATTAGGGTATTGGCACTAAGATTGATCTGCAGTTGATCCTTGAACAACATGAGAGTTAGGGGCACTGACCCTCTGCACAGTCAAAAATCAGTGTATAACTTATAGTCAGTCCCCTGTATCCACAGTTACCCCATAGATATGGTTCCTCTGTATCCATGGTTCTACATCCAAGGATTCAGCTAACCAAGAATTGTACAGTACTGTAATATTTACTATTGAAAAAAATTGCACATAAGTGGACCCACACAGTTCAAACCCATGTTGTTCAAGGATCAGCTGTACTTGTGTCTCCTTCCCTCTTCATCCTCTTTACCCCGAATGGACAACTATTCTGAAATGTATGCTTTTCCTTCCTTTCTTTTTCAAAATGTTGTTTTAACATATGCACGTTAGGTTGCTTCCATGTCCTGGCTACTGTAAGTAATGCTGCAATGAACATTGGGGTGCACGTGTCTTTTTGAATTATGGTTTTCTCAGGGTATATGCCCAGTAGTGGGATTGCTGGGTCATACGGTATTTCTATTTTTAGTTTTTAAAGGAAACTCCATACTATCCTCCATAGTGGCTGTATCAATTTACATTCCCACCAACAATGCAAGAGGGTGGAATATTGCTCAGCCATAAAAGGGAATGAAATCAGGTCATTTGTAGAGATGTGGATGGACCTAGAGACTGTCATACAGAGTGAAGTAAGTCAGAAAGAGAGAAAACAAATATTGTATATTAACGCATATATGTGGAATCTAGAAAAATGGTACAGATGAACCTATTTGCAAAGCAGAAATAGAAACACAGACATAGAGAACCGATGTATGGACACCACGGGGGGAAAAGAGGGGTGGGATGAATTGGGAGATTGGGATTGACATAAATATACTACTATGTATAAAATAGATAACTAATAAGAACCTGCTGTATAGCACAGGGAACTCTACTCAGTGCTCTGTGGTGACCTAAATGGAAAGGAAATCCAAAAAAGAGGGGATATATGTATACATCTAGTTGATTCACTTTGGTGTACAGCAGAAACTAACACAACATTGTAAAGCAACTATACCCCAATAAAAAACAAAAACAAAAAAATGCATATTAACTAAAATTTATGGTTTCATTTTATGTGTATTCATATTTCTGTGTGTAGTTGTGGTCAATTAAATGTTAGTATTGGATAACATTTTATCATTTGATTATTCCACAATTTATTTACAATATACTGTTATTACTATAATGATGTGAACATTTGGGTTGTTCTCAGGTTTTGCTATTATGAACAATTTTTTTAATTGAAATATATATGACACATAACATTGTGCAAATTTAAGGTGTACAACACATTAATTTGATACATTTATATATTGTAATATGATTGCCATTGTAGTGATAATTAGCACCTCTATCATATTACATAATGGTCCTTCCTTTTCAGTGGTTGGAATCATTAAGTTCTAGTCTCTTAGCAAGTTTGATAATACAATATTGTTGTCTGTATTCACTATACTGTTCATTAGATCTCTAGGGCTTAGTTATTACTCATTGCAAGTTTGTACCCTCAACAACATTTGTCCTATCCCCCAATCCTCTGGTAACTACTATATTACTTTCTGTTTTTACAATTTTGGCTTTTTTAGATTCCACATGTAAGCGATGCTACACAGTACTTATCTTTCTTTGTCTGACTTACCTCCTTTGGCACAGTACTGAACACTGTTAATATGAACATTTTGTACAGGTTTTCTATTCCTGTGTGAGAATTTCTCTAGTGCATCTACCTAAATTGGAGTTGTTGATTTGTAGGTTAGTGCAAGTTTAACTTTACTAGGTAGAGTCAAATCTATTTCCAAAGATGTTATGTTTATAATTGAACGTATTCATTGTGTAAATTGGCCTTTTGAAAGACCTTCTGGTCTTTTGATCATCTTACTTAATTAGTGTCTCCTCTTACCTTTACTATTTATTCCTTTCTGCTTTCTTAGGATTCATTTTGTTGCTCTATTCCTTACTTCTTAAGATTGATATTTATACAATTTTTAGCCTTTGTTTTCTAATATCAGTGTTTTAGGAAATAACATTCTCTGTAAGATTCATTTAAATACTTTCTGGTTTATAGAATTTTTGGTCCATATTTAGCCTTTTTAAATGTTTTCTTTTATTCCAGTCCTACATGTTAGATACTATTGCTATTTTATATAGGCAGTATTTACAAAGTGGCATCACCTACATTTTCTCAGTGGTACCAATGTTTTAGTTTTGATTTGTAGTAGATATAGATCACTAGGTTCTAAGTATTTTACATTTACATGGCAAGTCATTTGTTTTGGGCATTTAGAAGTGTTAAAATTTCCAAATATGTCTTTTCTTTAAAAAAAAAAAAAAATGTTACAAGAACAAAATCCACCTGCCTCCACCTCTCTCTCCCTTCCCTCCCTCTCTCTCTCTCTGGTCTCTCCCTTTCCCCCTCTTTCTCTGCTCTGTCCCCTCTCCCCTCTCTGTCTGGTCTCTTCCTTCCTCCATCCTTCCTTCTCTCCTTTCCTCCCCCAACTAATGTGCTGATTCACAAGTGCTGTTGAGGGTACCCATTGAGGGTACCCATTATTATCCCAGCCTGGAGTTCTACAAGGTAAGAAATGGCTGGAATTTGTACCATGATGTCACCCTCTCCCCCTTTAGGATGGGCTGTCTTCAGTCTGCTTCAGTCATTTTATTATTTACCTGGCTTCTGTTTTAAAAAGTCTTTCACTATAATGTGTACGCCTTACATGCTCCATAAATAGGTCCCATAGACCTTCACTCTCAGTTTTGAGACTTTTCCAATGTGCATCAGATAAGACCCTTTGGTTTCAAGCAAGAGAGAATCCAAATCCAGCTGGCTAATCAGTAAAGGGCCCGGGTAGCAGAAAACTCAGAAGCAGGGCAGCCTTGGGAGTGATCCAGTCTCTCTAGAGACACACTTACCCCTTCTGGCGGTGACAAAGTGGCAGGGAGGTAATTCCTATGCATCTTTGAACAGCTCTTATTTGTCTTTGAGGTGAAGAATGTAGGAGCTGTAAAGGCAGAAGGAATCCCCGAGACCATTTTACAGGAACTCAGGCTTATCAATACTTATTCTGGAAGTTAGTCACTATTTCACCCCAAAATTATTTAATGGGTAATTAAATATCCTTATTTTGGATTCTTGCCGTGGGTGACATTCCTGTGATGGATCAGAAGTTTACATTTTTAGAAAAAGCTCACAAATTCTCCCTAATGTATAGTAGGTACAGTGTATCAGTGATTATTCCTGCCAGATATTGTCTGTTTGGCTTGATATAGGAATTAAAACTAATTACAATAGCTGCTTCTTTACTGGGCAAGTACTACATTCCAGCCCCAGTGAGACACAGTGATTCTCTGAGACAGAGGTTATCACCCTCATTTTGCAGCTCAGGTAATGGTCTCCATTCAGAAATTATAAAGCCCGTCCTAGAGATAGCACATGATAGAGGAGGGTTTAATATCTTACTGAATTTGTCTCAAAAAATACGCTTATTTAACAAATTGGCTGAATACACCAATGAACAGCTCTGGCACGTTGAGAAAGGCAAGTAATGAAAATGAAGTCCACGTTGGCCATCTGTATCATGGGATGGTTGAACTAGATGGCATAACAGGCCCTTCCAAGTCTGAGATTTGCTGTATAATTTAACTCTCTACTTATAAGTCTCAATTAGGCTTTACTAGACTGAGCTGCTTGAAGATACTCCTGATTCATGATTCATCTATTTTTTTTTTTTTAGCTGCAAGCCAGTGCCTGTTTCTGTTTAGGTTTTCAAGACATTATTGGTGACTTGAATTAGAACGTACAAGATGGAATTTTGATATAAAATAAAAATAGATTTTAAAGATTCTTTTCAACTTTAGATGAGACAGAGTTCAATGTTTCACTTTTTATGGCTCCTTCATATTGTCAGTCGTTCTGCACTGTCACAGTTTGAACTTTATTCAAGTTTGTTCTCAGCTGCTAGCTAGTGAGAGTAACCATGGGTAGATAACACATTAACACAAATTCTTGTAACTTTCAATAAATTCCAGTTATAAAACTAGATTAAAATAAACCATTTATGACTTTCAAAACACCTCTACATTTATCACATTTATTTTTAAATACACTTGGGTGGTTGGTCTAAGTTACTGACTGAATAATAAAAATAGTCCTAATAATAAGTATGAATATGATTAATTTATGTCCATTCTTATGTACCGAATACATGCTGCTTTCACAAACACTGAAGTTGTTTCAATTATGTGACATAGAAAATGGAGTACTGTAACTCCATGGGTTACAGGATTGTAAAACAGAAGCAGCCTATTTTATTATATAAATAATGAAGTTTAGGAATAGAGCAGACAAAAATATCATCCAAAAAAGCAAGGTTCAAGGTCAGCAACTTACTTCTGTACCATAGCAATAGAAAAGATACCCCTCAAAAGATATTTAAGTTTCAATCTAAGGCAACTAGTAGGCTTCAGTAAAGAATAGTAATTATGGAAAAATGTAACACTGGAAAAGAACTATAAATCGAAAAACAAGATTCAAAAATGAGACTAATGGTTGGTAAAGTTAAAGAGGTTGTATTTATCTTTGAACATAATGTGCTTTGTGATTCTACTTTATTTTTAGGTTATAGTATAATTACTCCAGCCTCTCTAATGAAATTTATTAAAAAGGTAATTTTAAAATGTAACAAATTAACACCAGGATGCTAAAAAAAAGTATTTACTGAGGAAACAGAGCAGGGTGATATTGATTTTTTTTCTCCTTATTAATTAATAGGCTGCATTATGACAGCTGTGCAACGCTGGCTTATTAGTGTTAACGGGCTTTGCTTAGCCAGAGTGCTTTGCTTTTCTTCTTATTTCTCTGGTTTAATATGGAACTTACTCTCGAGCACATTTGGCTTTGACAAAGAGCTACATTTGATTTGTAGCTTTCAGCCCTTCTGTAGAGGATTGCCTCAGAACATTTTATAATGTTTTCCAAAAGAACTGAATATGAAAGCCTCCCTGATATCCTGACAACTCATAGAGTGAAAAGAGCATTTTGATGAATTTCTTAATAAAGTAAAATGTCCTCCATCAAAACTCCTTTGTACCTCCCCTGCTTTAAAAAAAAATAAAGTTCACCATTTTGTTCAACTATTTCTCAGTGTTATTATATTCTCTTCTTTAGTCAATGTCAATGATAGGTTTTGTAAATTTGTAAATATTCCCTTTAATTTCTTTAAACCTGTCATATTTAGTACCTAAAGATGTACAGAGATTTATATTTTCTGAACATGGTAAAGGTTTCAAGTAATTTTGCTTTTAAGTTTATGGAATGAGCAAATTTGTTTCCTCATAAAATAATATATCTATGTGAATTCTAATGCCTAAAATAGGCACCCCCCCCAACACACACACACACTTCTAGAAGGAGGACTGCTTTAGGTATGATTCTCTGTTTTCTCCATTTGCTCTGCCCCTTGCACGGCAGTCATGCATTTTCTCTTATCTCTGGCCTCTGGTCTCTCTCTGCTACCCTGCTTCCAGATTAATCTTCCTGAGGTCAGCAATGTTATAAGACTTATTGTCTTTTATAATGACTTATTTCAAATTGGACCTACACTGTCTCGTGCTTATACTTTTCCCACCTTTGCAATGTTCTCTGTCGCTTCTATTTGATCCATTGTAGGCATTGTTTATGGCTATCCATCCAGAGTGTGAGGCGGATGTTGGGAAGCAGATGCCTGCATGGATTGTGTCCTGGCACACTCTGCGTCCAGCAGATGTGGCAGAGTGGTGGTGGCGGTGGCAGTGGTGGCGGTAGCACTGTACTGGGCTCTGGTCAGTGGAATGCAGGCGGAAGTGATGTGTGCCCTTTCTATGCCTGGACCATAAAAGTCTACAGGCATGATCCCCCACCCTCTTTTTCCACTCCTCGTGTGATTTTTACACCCTGAATGACTATGTAGAGGAGTGCACCCCTCGCTCTCCCTGCTGCCATCAACTGGATTTCCAGCAAGTGAGAAGTAAACTTCTATTTTGTCAAACCACTGAGACTTCATGGTTCTCTCTTACAGTGGCCAACTTTAACCATTTTTAAACTATGTCCTTCATGACAACTTCCCAGGCTTAGGCAGAGTTTATACTTTCTCTGGGTACACTTAATAATACATATATAGCTCAATAGAAATACAGCAATACAAAGGACATACACATGAATGAACTGTCAAAAAACCCAAATGTCCATAAAATAGACCATGGTGATTGGTCTATCATGTAGCATTTGTCAGCTACATGATTACCCTCATAGGAAAAACTGGAATGCAGTCAGATGTGACTTCTACAATGAAGCTCTTAGTATAATAGTACCACAACAATTGATGTTAAAGTGAAGAGTTACATGTTTGATTGTATATGATCTATATAAAGTTACACTATAAAATAATATCTCAATGAAAAGTTAAATATGAATTGTCATAAACTCAAATTATCATATGTAACTTCTCTAAAACTAAAGTATATTTCTGGGATACCCCAACCTGATAATGTCATTTATTTAGAATAAAATCCCAATTCTTTACCATAGTATTCAAAGTCCTGCATAATTTGGCTTCTGCCTATTTTTCAGTCTAATCTTTTTCTTCTCATTCCTTTTTCTTTTATTTTCCTTCTGTTAAGTTACATGCTCTTCAACTCTTTATATTGTCAACGTTTTCAAATTTGCTTATTGATTATATATAAAATAATACCTCATTTATGTCATTATTTTCATTTCCCTAGCCACAAATAATGTTAAATGTATTTTTCAAATGTTTTTTCATTAATTTTTCCTCTTCTAGGAAATGCTTCTCTCCTTTGTCCATTTTTTTCTATTGGTTAGTAGTGTTTTACTTATAGATTTGCAGTTCTCTATATATTCTTATTACTAACCATTTGTCTGCTGGATGTATATCTTCTGCCATTTTTTACTTTTTTTTCACATTCTTTAAGGTATCTTTGATAAGAAAATTCTTAAATTAAATGTATCAAATTTTTATAGTCAGTCCTTTCTGTCTTCCGTAAGAAAAGTTTCCCCAACCCAAGATCTAAAAGATACCTATACATTTTATTAAGAATTTTAAAACTTTATTTTTAACATTGAAGCCTTTAATGTCTGGAGTTAATTTTTAAAATATCTATGTTGTTTGCTTAGTGATAACCTCTTTTCTAACTCCATTTATTGGATATAAATCTGAAATGCCATCATGGTTAAATACTCAGTCTTTTTCTGGGCTTTCTATTCTCCTCTACCAGTCAAGTTCTTTATCCCCTGGAATTACATTATCTCAATCTCTACAATCTTGTAGTTGTCACCAGAACTGTCCTCACAGTTGTCCTCACACAATTCATAGTATGGATTCCTCTTTTTTGCTCTTCAGTGCTTTCCTGACATTCTTAGTTGTTTATTGTCCTACACAAATCATAGAATCCACTTATATAATTCTAAATATTAAAAAAATCTTTGAGGATTCTTCTTGGCATTACACCACCTCTAAAAATTAATTTGAACAGACCTTGTCTTTTTTTTTTTTAAAGCTTTATTGGAGTATAGTTGATTTACAATGTTGTGTTAGTTTAAGGTGTACAGCATAGTGATTCAGTTATACATATATATATGTATAACAGACCTTGTCTTTTGACAATTTTGTTATATTCATGTTCATGTTATAATTTTTTAAGTTATTTTTAATGTTGTTTAATATTCTAAAATATTTTTTTCCTGAAGCAGTGTTGTACATTTTGGTCATATCCATTCCTAATAATATTACTAAAATCACTGGTAATAATGTAAGCTATGATTTTTTAAATTATATGTTCTAAGTGTTTGTCACCAGTATATTGTATATCAGTGTTACCTCCAGTCACTTTGCTAAACCATCCTATTTTTATAATAATTTTTCTCTATATTCTTTAGTACTTTTCTATGTAGATGTTTTCAACATCAGCAAATAATGACAGTTTATTTCCATTTTTTCCATTTTTATACTACTAATTCAATTGTTGTTTATTAGAATGCTGGCTTGAGTCTCCAATTAAAAGTTGAATAGAAGTGATTCTAGTAAGCATCCTTGTCACATGATTAAAATATATGATGGCATTTATATATTTCAAATTGCTACTGTTTATCAAGCCGAAGTTCTATTCCCAATTTACTAAATTTTTATAAAGAATGGTTGTTATACGTTATCAAATATATTTTCTGTATCTATTGGAGTGACTGTTGTTTCTCTTTTAGGCTGGCAATGTGTTCAATATATTTATGGATTTTTCCAATATCGATATGTCCTTATACATAAAGTTTACACACAATTTAGTCATAGAGTAGCATATTTCTCATAGACTACTGTATTCCCTTCGCTTATATGTTGTTCAGGATTTTTGTAGTATGTCAAGTATAACATTGACTTTAGTTTCCCCTCTTTTAGTGACTGTATCTGGTTTTTATATTAAGAATATTCCAGCCTGGTAAATGATTGTATTTTCAGGAAGAGTGTGTATAATGTTTGGATATTTGTACTCTAAGATACTCTAGTGTATCTTTGTTGTTTAGTTCATTGATTCCTGACCTTATTTTACTTTATTTCCTATTTCCTGATACTGATTTCTAGTCCATGAAGTTGCTGATGTCTTCCTTACATTTTCTTTCAACTGGAAGTCATGTTATCTCTTGTCATCACATGGCTAATTACCACCTCTGAGAGGTCTTTCCTGACCACACGTCCTAAACCAGTCTCCCACTATTTCTCATGATACTCTATTGTGTTACTGTTTACCGTCTTCTTGACATAGTCATAATCTTAAATTGTATATGTACGTTTGCTTGTTTACGATCCAAGTCCTCCTCCTAGACTGCAGTAGCCTCTGGGACTAAGACCCTGGTTTTCTGCTTTATTATTCTACATCCAGCACAGAGAAGAGCTTATGGCATATAAGAGATAATCTTAAATATATGTTGATGAACTTTCTGCAACTTAGCCCCGGAAATTACTGAAAACACGAAGTTTAAATGTTGACATTCTCAGTCCTCAGAAATAGAAATAAACAAAAATAAACAAATTACAGATCACTTGCAAAGCCCATCTTGGTGTGTGTGTTTGACAGTGTTCTTAGTAAACTCTGTTACATTGGAATAAAACATAAAAGTGTATGACTTAACATTTTTTCAAAAAAACCTAAGAACAACATAATTTACAGTATATGTAGTTTTCCTAATGGGATCTTGGAAAAAACAAGGGGATCTTGAGAGAAATTTTATAATTTTAAATAGTTACGAAGGTTCATTTTAATTGATAGGAATGTCTTTAATAAAGTAAATTGCAAAATTTAATTATATATATGTGTGTGTATATACACACACATATATATAATTAAAGAAGTAAAAAAGAGAGTAAAGTAAATTGAAATGAACCACTTGGCGAACACAGTATATGTGATGGTTGATTTTATGTATCAACTTGACTAGGCAGTGGGGTGCCCAGATAGAAGGTTAAGTATTATTTCTGGTGTGTCTGTGAGGGTGTTTCTGGATGAGGTGACATCTGAATCAGCAGGCTGAGTAAAGCCAATTGTCCTCCCCAGTGTGAGTGGGCTTCATCCAATCTGCTGAGGGCTTGCAAAGAACAAAAATGTGGAGAAAGAAGGATTCACTCTCTCTTCCTGACTGAGTTGGGACACTGGTCTTCTCCCGCCCTCAGACTGGGGTTACTCCATCAGTGCTCCTGGTTCTCACACCTTTGGACTCAGACTGGACAACACCACCAGCTTCCCTGAGTTTCCAGATTACAGACAGCAGATCATGGAACCTTTCTGCCTCCATAGTTGCAAGAGACAATTTCTTATAAGAAAAATTTCTCTCTCTTGATAGATTGGTATATAGACAGATAGACAGACAGACTAGAATCCTATTAGTTCTGTTCCTCTGATGAACCCTAACACAGCATATATATAACCAACAGATTTTCAATGTAGTTAATGATTTCAGGTGAGTTCAGGTATCTAATGGGTTACAATTAGATATACAGTAAATCCTAGAATAATTTTTAGGAAATATTTTATTTAACTTAAAAGGTTAAAGTATACCTTAGCCAACTATTTAAAATCTTAGAATTATTTTATTATGCCCTATTAATTAGCTATCACATTGTATTTCTATTCATTTGTTTAAATATGAGTTTCACCTAAAAGACTAAGGCCAGTCAGGACAAGGGGCTGGCCAGGACTAACTCAGGATCTTATATCAAATGAAAACTGGAAAGGATTATATATGAATCAACATTTATGCATAATATTGATTATTACATATCATAATGCTTTTTTAAAAGAAATTTTTATAATTCCATTTTATTTGCATCATATACTTTAACTCTCCTAATTTCAGTGTGATATTTTATTACCCGTATTTTACAGTGGTGAAAGCTGAAACTCAGATAGGTTAAAAACTGTTGATATTCACATATAAATCTGTACCAAAAATAATATAGATCGATAGCATTGAAAGACATAGTTCAGGAAGTCACTATGGTAATATATATTTAGCCACTGGAAGAAGAAAAATGAACAGCATATGCAATATATGCATATAAAAACATGCAATACTAAGGTTTATTTTTTAATTAATTAATGAATTAAAAAAAATCCCATCAGGCAATGAAAGAAGATTAAATTATTTATATTAGAAATTAAAATATTACTTTATAACATTTACTGAGTATCCAGCAATATTGGGTAATTATTAAAAAGAAAATGCAATATATCTAATGGAATTAATATTAATTCAATATTTTATATTTATAGTTTTCAAAATAATTGGCTGATAATATTAATACAAGGTAAACTAAAATTTTAACTTCAATTGGGGTTGGAGAAATTATTTTAGAACGTTTATGCCAAAAATTCTAACAACTAGTACATTATAGGAGCAAATATCTACAATGTGTGTGCCTGCAAGAAGTGGTGAAGGTGGTGAGTAAAGGGGCTATAATGTGGACTCAGATAATTTCCTGGTGTCTGATGACAAAATGTACTAAATTATAGTTGGGATACACTCCAAAGTATATTCAATGGAAAAAGTAATTTCCAAGAGAAGTAAAAGTTCATGATGTCAAATGCTTTTTGAATAGTCTGAAAAGGGTCTGATCAGAAGTTTATGAAAATCTCCAGGATTTTCAACTTATAGAAACACAAATGGAAGGACTTAAACTCTAAATTGGGGAACAATTTAAAAAATACTATTGTTTCTTTGAGGAAATGAACAAAAGTGACATGGGCTGGCCAGTTGCAAGATTGTTTCTATGTTCCTGATAACCCTTGTCAGTCAGTGCCACCTGCCTCCCGGCCAGAAGGAGGTCAACAGTCTCAGGTCAACATCTGCAAGATGCCCGTCGCACAGCTTGGCGTCTCAGGTTCTGATAGCCTCCCCTCCAACAACCATTTCTTCTAATCTATCCCTGACACCCAGTCACACTGAACAACCTGAATTTTCT
This sequence comes from Eschrichtius robustus, assembly GCF_028021215.1. Lineage (NCBI taxonomy): Eukaryota > Metazoa > Chordata > Mammalia > Artiodactyla > Eschrichtiidae > Eschrichtius > Eschrichtius robustus. The sequence goes on along the minus strand of NC_090831.1, from coordinate 121,725,156 downwards.
TTTTAATTGAAGTATGGTTGATATACAATATTGTGTTAGTTTCAGGTGTATGGCATAGTGATTCAGCATTTTTGCAGATTGTATTCCATTATAGGTTATTTTAAGATAATGGATATAATTTCCTGTGCTGTGTAGTATATCCTTGTTGCTTATCTATTTTATATATAGTATTTTGTGTCTGTTAATCCCATACCCCTAATTTGTCTTCCCCCTTCCCTCTCTCCCTTGGTAACTGCAAGTTTGTTTTCCATATCTCTGAGACTGTTTCTGTTTTGCATATACATTCATTTGTGTTATTTTTTAGAGTCCACATATAAGTGATATCATATAGTATTTGTCTTTTTCTGCCTGACTTACTTCACAAGCATAATATTCTCTAGGTCCATACATGTTGCTGTAAATGGCAGGATTTCATTCTTTTTATGGCTGAGTAGTATTCCATTGTGTATATATACCACATCTTTTTAATCCAATAATCTGTTGATGGGCACTTACATTGCTTCCATATCTTGGCAGTTGTAAGTATGCTGCTATGAATATTGCATGTATCTTTTGGAATCAGCATTTTCATCGTCTTTGGATATATATACCCAGGAGTGGGATTACTGTATCATATGGTAGTTCTATTTTTAGTTTTTTAAGGAACCTCCATACTGTTTTCATAGTGGCTACACAAATTTACATTCCCACCAACAGTATAGGAGGGCTCCTTTTCTCCACATCCTTTCCAACATTTGTTTTTTTAGACATTTTAATGATAGCCATTCTAAAAGGTATGAGTTTACACTTCATTGTGGTTTTGATTTGCATTCTCTAATAATGTGTGATGTGGAGCATATTTTCATCTCCCTGTTAGCCATCTGTATGTCTTCTCTGGTAAAATTTCTATTCAGGTCTTCTGTATACTTTTTTTTTTTTGTCTTTCGTTTTGTTAATGTGATGTATCACATTGATTGATTTGCATACATAATCATCCTTGTGACGCTGGAATAAATCCAAATTAATCATGATGTATGATCCTATTACAGTAAGACCCCTACATATGAATGAGTTCTGTTCTGAGAGCATGTTCATAAGTCCAATTTGTTCATAAGTCCAACAAAGTTAGCCTAGGTACCTAACTAACACAATCGGCTATATAGTACTGTACTGTAATAGGTTTATAATACTTTTCAAACAAATAAGTCATAAGAAAACAAACAAAAAACAAAACACTTTTAATATTACAGTACAGTACCTTGAAAAGTACAGTAGTACAGTACAACAGCTGGCATACAGGGGCTGGCATCGAGTGAACAGGCAAGAAGAGTTACTGACTGGAGGAGGGAGAGGAGGTGGGAGATGGTAGAGCTGAAGGATTGTCAGCAATAAGAGATGGAGGGCAAGCTGCAATTTCACTCATGCCTGACGTTGATGGCACAGGTTCTGGTTCCTTGCTGGATTCAGTTCTATCTACCCTCTTGAAAATCGATCCAGTGATGTCTGGGTGGTAGCACGTCCAAACCTTTGAAAGTTTGCAACTTGATGGTTCATATGTAGGGGACTTATTGTAATGTATTGTTGGATTCAGTTTGCTAATATTTTGTTGAGGATTTTTGCATCTCTGTTCATAAAAGATATTGGCCTGTAATTTTGTTTTTTTTTGTATTTTCTTTGTCTGGTTTTGGTATCAGGGTAATGGTAGGCTTATAAATGAAAGTGGGAGTTTTCCCTCCTCTTCAGATTTTTGGAATAGTTTGAGAAGGACAGGTATAAGTTCTTCTTCATATGTTTGGTAGAATTTCCCGGGGAAGCTGTCTGGTCCTGAAATTTTGTTTGTTGAGAGGTTTTGTTTTGTTTTGTTTTTTCCCACAGATTCAATTTCACATCCAGTGATCAGACAGTTCAAATGGTTTGTTTCTTCTTGACTCAGTCTTGGCAGGCTGTATGCTTCTACAAATTTATCCATTTCTTCAAGGTTGTCCAATTTGTTAGCATGTAACTGTTCATAGTATTCTCTTGTGATTTTTTGTATCTCTGTGGTTTCAGCTGTTATTTCTCCACATTCATTCTTATTTTGTTTATTTGGGTTCTCTCTCTTTTCTTCTTGATAAGCCTGGCTAAAGGTTTATCAATTTTGTTTAACTTTTCAGAAAACCAGCTCTTGGTTTCATTGATTTTTTTCTGTTTTTTATCTCTATTTCCTCCCTGATCTTTATTATTACCACCTTCTGCTACCTTTGGGCTCTGTCTGTTCTTTCTTTTATAATTCTTTTAGGTGGTAGGCTAGGCTGTTTATTTGAGATTTTTCTTGTTTGTTGAAGACCAGTATCACTATGAACTTCAATCTTAGAACTGCTTTTGCTGCATCCCATAGATTTTGGAATGTTGTGTTTTCATTTTCATTTGTCTTAAGGTATTTTCTGATTTTCTCTTTGATTTCATTGTTGACCCATTGGTTTTTTAGTAGCATATTATTTAGTCTCCATGTGTTTGCCTTTTTCCCATTTTTCTTCCTGTAGTTGATTTCTAGTTTCACACTCTTGTGGTTGGAAAAGATGCTTGATATAAATTCTGTCCTCTTAAATTTGTTGAGACTTGTTTTGTGACCTAGTATGTGATACATCCTACAGAACATTCCATGCACACTTGAAAAGCATGTGTATTCTGCTTTATTTGGATGTAGTGTCCTGTAGATATCAAGTAAGTCCAACTGGTATACTGTGTCATTTAGGACCTCTGTTACCTTTTTGATTTTCTGTCCATTGATGTCAGTGGGGTATTAAAGTTTCCTACTATTACTGTATTATTGTCAATTTCTCCCTTTATGCCTGTTAGTACTTGCTTTATATATTTAGGTGCTCCTGTATTGGGTGTGTGTATGTTAATAAGTGTCATATCCTCTTCTTGTTATCAATCACTTTATCACTAAAAAATGCCCTTCTTTGTGTTTCATTATATCCTTTGTTTCAAAGTCTATTTTGTCTGATATGAGTATCGCTATCCCTGCTTTTTTTGTTTCCATTTGCATGAGGTATCTTTTTCTATCCCCTCTCTTTCCATCTGTGTATGTCTTTCACCCTGAAGTAAATTTCTTGTAGGCAGCATATTGGAGGGTCTTGTTTTTTGTACAATCAGTCACCCTAAGACTTTTGATTGGAGCATTTAGTCCATTGATATTTCAAGTAATTATTGATATGTATGTACTTCTTGCCATTTTATTCCTTGTTTCCCAGTTGTTTTATAGTTCTTTGTTCATTTCTTCTTCTTTCTATTTTTTCCTCTTGTTTGATGATTTTCTTTTGTAGTATGCTTGAGTTCCTTTCTTTGTTGTTTTTGTGTATCTATTGTAGGTTTTGAATTTGTGGTTACCATGGGGTTAATATATACTTATATGACCCAAGATTGTATTTATTTGCTTTACACTGATAGTCATTTAAGTTCAAATACATTCTAAAAGATCGACATTTTTTACTCCCCTCCCCCACATCTTGTTTTTGATATCATATTTTACATCTTCATGCTTACCCCTTTATTGTAGTTATAGTTGCTTTTAAGACTTTTTTTGTTTTTTTAATCTGCATACTGGTTTATTTAAGTGATCTTGAATCCTTTTATATATTTGCCTTTCCTATTGGGATTATCCCTTTCCTATAGATCCTTATTTTCTATTTAGAGAAGACCCTTCAACATTTCTTTTATGGTATGTTTAGCATTGCTGAGTTCTCTTAGTTTTTGCTTACTTGGGGAATTCTGTCTCTCTCCTATTCTAAATGATAATCTTGATGGGTAGAATATCCTAGATTGCAGGTTTTTCCCTTTGAAGACTTTGAATATATCATGCCACTCCTTTCTGGCCTGTAAAGTTTTTGCAGAGAAATCAGCTGATAGCCTTATGGGGGTTCCCTTATAACTGACTCTTTTTCTCTCACTGCCTTTAGAATGCTCCCTTCATCTTTAACTTTTGCTGTTTTAATTATAATATGCCTTGCTATGGGTCTGTTTGGGTTCATCTTATTTGAGACCCTCCGTACTTCCTGTACATTGATATCTGTTTCCTTCTTTACATCTGGGAAGTTTTCAGCCATAATTTCTTCAAATACATTTTAGATCCCCTTATCTCCCTCTTCTCCTTCTGGAACCCCTATAATGTGGATGTTGGCACATTTTATATTATCCCATAGATCTTGTATGTTGCTTTCATTTTTTTACTTGTCTTTCTGTCTGCTCTTCTGATTGGGTGATTTCCATTATTCTATCTTCCAGATCACTTGTGTGGTTTTCTGTGTCATTTAGTCTGCTATTCATTGTTTCTAGAATGCTTTTTATCTCAGAAATTGAATTATCTATCTTTGATTGGGTCTTCTTTATAGTTTCTAGTTCCTTGTTAAAACGATCTGTGCTTAGATTGATTCTCTTTATTCAGTTAGCATTTTTATTACCAACTTTTTGAACTTATTGTCTGTTAGACTGATTAGCTTTGTTTCATTATTTTTTCATAGGTTTTCTCTTGCTCTTTCAATTGAGAGTAGTTCCCCTGCATTTTCATTTTACTTAACTCTCTTGATCTCTATAAATTTAGATGAAAGTTATTTATGGTGGTCTTGAGTGGGTGTTTTCATGTGGGAGCATTCCTGTGTAGACTGTGTGTGTCCAATGTCTTTGATGCAAGGGCTGGATTTGATGTGGATGCCAGCCACGTCTTTCCTCAGGGTGTGCTGGCCACTATCATCTGGATAGGGGGTGTGGTTTGTGTTAGAGGATCACACTGTGCTGAGTGTGATGCGGGATTTCCTCTCTGCTCGGTGGCAGTTGCTGCCCTTTCAGGGGCAGGGTCTGTTCTGAAGTTGCTGGAGTGGATGCCCTGAGGGTCAGGCTTGAGCTAGCTCTGTTCCCTTCTTGTATATTCTTCCTTCTCCCTGCATTGGAGATTTTGCCCCAAAGGAGGAGAGTGCTGTAGTAAATGGGGCTCATGTGTTTACAGAAGTTGGATGTGCTGCCTGTGTGATTACCTGTGGCTCCGCTCAGATGCAGCAACAAGGTCGTGTCTTTTCTCCTGTTGTGGTCATCCCATATCTAGTGCAAGGTTACGGTGTGGAGCGGGTGGGGCCAGAGCATTCCTTTGGCAGGCATTAGGGGTCATGGCATTGTGGTTGCGGGAATTGAAGTGGCTGTTTCTGTGACACTGAGTAAGCTCCAACAATGGCAACTGCCACCCCACCTGGACCACATCCCAGACCCCTGGGCCATCTCTGTGTCCCTAGATTGAGTCTTTTTCCAGGAACTGACTGCCCTAGATCCGGTGCCAACCTGTGGCGTGGAGTGAGTGGGGCAGGGTTTTCACTCAGCTTTGATTCAGGAGCTTGGTGAGGCAGCAGCCACTAGGGCAGACCTCTCTCCATCCCGTCTGGTGGCAAGCCCAAGCCAGTACCTGTGCATGAGTGGAGTCTAGGATTCTCCAGCCTTTCTATCTGTCCCAGTAGTTCTCCAAGTAGACAAGTGGGCTTGTCTCCTTTCCATAGAATCCCAGGACTGGGATGTCCAGTCTGTGGCTCAACCTGCTCACTCCCCAGGGTGAGTGTCCACCTGTGCAATCTCCCTTTTCCTTAGTCCCCTCCTAGGGACACAGGTCCAGACCTGATGCTTTTCTTCCTGTCCTACCTGATTACGTGGGAATCTTTATTGCAGCCTTGGTTGTATACAGGCTCTTCTGCCAGTTTCCAGTTAGTTTTCTGTGAGAATTACTCCACATATAGATACATTTTGATGTGTTTGTGAGGGGAGGGAGGTGAGCTCCACATCCTCCTACTCCAGCATCTTGAGCCTCAACCTGACCTTTCTTCATAACCTGAAACTATAGCACATCTGACATCTTGATTTCAAACATCGCATTCTCCATAATGCATCTCTCCTTCCAGACCACTTATTCTAGTACTCCTGTTACCAAATTATTGTAGCCCATGATAGATTTTTCTTTGAATCTATCCCCTTTCCCCCGTTTATCAGCTTTCTCCTATATTCATTGCCCACCTCATTCAGCTTATATTTCATTGTTTATCAAGTTATTAACTACTTCACATGGACTCTCCCTTCTCCACTCTTTCATCCTTCATACCCATAAACAGAAACACAGTTTGTTGAAACCAATGATCCACTCTTTCTTGGTGAATTTTTATTTGTGAAAAATCACAAAATGGAACAACTAGTTCCACTTTAAGTTTATGATCACAAACTTTAGTCACTCAGCACTGCTGGATAATGTCATTATTTCTCACTTTCTGAAATGACTATTTCATATATTTTTCTCTCTCCTTAAATCACATTCCCTTTTTTTTCTCCCTCACTGCTGGTCGTACCCTCTCAGTATCTTTTCCCGTTTCCTAATCCTTCACCCAGACATCCATTGGTTCCTAGAATCTGAGAGATGGTATCATTTTAGAGAGCATCTAAATGATGTTTCATTATGATGTCATCTCTTCAGAGAGGCTCTCCTTTACCTGCAATCACATCCTCTTTACTTTTATTATTTCACATACCACAATCTCAAAGTAAACTTGGAGTTTCAGTACTTTACCTTTTTGTCTCTTCCAGAAGGATTCTTTGTAGTTTTACTAGCCCTGGTAAATAATAACTTCTCACTACATAAACATCAAAATAACCAATGAATTTATTGGAATTATTGGCATACAAATCTGGAAGAGACTAAAGAGGGCACTTCATATAACTCTTTGAGTTAACAAATGAAGATATGGACTCTCAGAAAGGTCCATTGACAGTTTCACAGGCCACAGCACTCGAGTTGGGACAAGATTTCTACAGTGATCAATCCTCTGATTAAAATATAATAACTCCTGTGTTATCTGGAGCCCTCAGTTCTATCAGAGTTAGCCTCTGCCTATGAATTTGCCAAATCAGATGTTAAATTCTCAGTGTAGGTGCTTTGAACTTTTAGTTAGAAAGGGAACAAAACAAAACTTCCTATTTGTGGCAATAGTGATATTATGATTTTAATTTTTTTCTAAATACATATTTTCTTCTCCCTGTTTCAGAGACCCAGGCTCTGGATTAATGAGAAAATTGAAGTAGCTGTTCCTAAGTATATGGACAGCATTTGGGTAGGGGTGGCAGAGTAGTACTGCTATTTCTTTTCTTCCTAGCTTTCTATATGCATTCAGAAACTTAAACTCCAGAATGTTGTTTTGGATGGTATATTAGTTTTCTACTGCTTTCATACAAAATTACCACAAACTCTGTGCCTTAAAACAGCATAAATTTTATTATCTTAGACTTCTTTAGGTCAGAAGTCTGGTGTGAGTCTCACTGAGCTAAAATCAAGGTGTCAGCAGAGCTGCTTTCTTTTCTGGAGGCTCTAGGGAAGAAGCCTCTTCCAGCTTCTGGAGGTGGCCCACATTCCTTGGCTCTTGGCCACCTTCTTCTTCCATCTTCAAAGCAGCAACAGCAGACAGAATCCTCAAGATTTTTACTACTCTTGCCTCTTCTTCCTTTGTCCCGTCATTCTTGGACCACAGCTTGGAAAAGGTCTTCCCTTTAAAGAACTCATGGGAACTTTACGCACACCTGGCTAAATCAGACAACCTCCTCATCTCAAGGTCTGTAACCTTGATCACATCTGCAAAGTCCCATTTGCCATGTAAGGTAACACATTCAAAGGTTCCAGGGATTAGCATCTTTGGGGATGGGGGTATTACTCTACCACAGAAGGAGTTGAAAGGTAGGATGGAAACTAGTATATTCTCTACATGTAAACCTTTATAATCAGATTTGTGGTCAGAATAGTATATTCTGGACAAAGTATTTTAAATTTTTTATAGGTATGGAGGCAATGAGCAAAAGGAAAAGATCTCACCTCAGTTACTCAGGGTTGCACTAAATGCTTATCTTTGATATTAGAATTTGAAATGAGAGCTATACCCATAAGTCTACCCTACCCATATGCCTAACTTGGGTTTCCTTCAACCTTTAAGTGCACCTAACACACTGAAAGTGGTAATCAACTCACCTTCTCAACACCAAGTCTGTGTATTCCTCCACACATTTGGGGTTGAAGAGAAAAAAAAAAAAAAAAAGAAATCAAGTACATTTTTTCAATGGAGGAAGGAGAACATTATCTTAAAATTTAAGAAGAGTGTATATCCACAAATCATTGAATGTAGGAGTGAGAAGTAATTGTTATAAAGTGCTTGTTTCTCTCAGTAGGATGAAAGAAGATATGGTCTCAGTGGAGGAGTAAAATGACATAAGAGATTGGATTGAGATGAAAAGATAAAAGAATATGATTCTAAGACAAATTTGTGTGTGTGTGTGTGTGTGTGTGTGATCTATCTTGATCATTTCACACAACTAGTAAATGGCAGAACTGGGAAAAAGAGGAAGAAGGCATACAATGTTGTACATATTACAAATTTCCTATTTTAAAGAATATAAATATTTTAAGAAAAGTCATTGACCATCCACCTAGCATGATACCTGACTTATCATAAGTGCTCAGTAAATGTCTGTTTCATGATTAAAATAATTACAATGACCAATGACAGAGTAAGCAGGAAACTGTTTGAAACATGTATTAAAACTACAGTGCTAAACAGTATAGGCATTGCTGAGGCACTGAAGGCATCATATTTAATTACCCTTTTATGTTGAGAAATACTTATTTTCCAAGTGATGAGGTGAATGACCTTCAATTCCTACTTCATTATGTCTTGAAGTTGACCCAGGGTAGGCTTTCTGACCTTCCAGGCGAGTATCTTCAGAAAAGTCCTCATTAAGGGAATCATTACCCTGAGAAAAGGAGTCCACTTTCAGATGTAGCTATCAGCACGAATATGGAAATTCTACTAAATGTGGAGAGCTGCCTTATGAAAAGCTTTTAGATTCCCATCTGGAGTAGGGGCATAAAAGACTTCTCCTCCACTCCATGTAAGCACTGATATTAGGATTAATTTGACCTATCATTGATCCAGGTATTCATGTCATTCTGATTAGCTTGTGAAAGGAAGTTGGGAAAAGTTTGATAGGTTTGCAAAACAGTATTGATGCTGATTACAGACTGTTAGAGAGCTTGTTCTATTAGTCCTAACTGCCAGAGACTCTTACACAGTTTTATCTGCTGAGCACTGTGATGAACACAGGAAGTAGGAGAGTCAAACTGTTCCATCCTGAATGCTCAAGAGGTCATCCTGAGATGTAAGGGGTATCGTTACCACACACTCCCTCCTGAATTCTTGCGTACAAATGCTGTGGGTGAACTCAGGGCCAGTTCCAGGCACATGTGTGATTTCTTTCTCTGTGTCCCTCCTCCTCCTCCTCCTCATTTTTCACCCGTTGGTGGTTTCATGGTCGGGGGAGAGGCATATTCTGTGTGTAGAGAAGGAGGCAGATTGATATACGTGAAAATGTGCATAAGAAATGTACAGTTTAAAACAAAAACTGAGTAATAGCCTCTCATAGAGGATCCATGGTTCATGATCAAATGAATATTTAAGCCAAAGTCCTGAGTGTGGATGAAGGACTTCAGGCCAGAGTAGTCAGGAAGGGTTTAAAAGGAGAAGAATTTGAAGGATGAGTGAGATTTGGTGGAAAAACAGCAGAAGGGCCACATATTTCCATTAGGTGGATCTGACTTGACAAAATCTTTGATCTTGGAAGGTTTAATCTTGAGTATTTTAAGGCCAGTAAATCCTGGAATTAATATTTAACTTTCCTGTACACAGCTAACAAGGTTTAGCATTTAAACTGCCGATCCCTCAGTGAGCTATCCAGCAATATGTCCTCTTTCAACTGCATAGGGTTTATGTATGTCTTTATCTATCTTCTCTATTGAGGGAATTTTACTCCATTAAATGATCTCTGAGATGTTTCCTCATTGTAATGGAATCGGCAATGCTTTTGATATGAGTAATATTTCAACTTCATTTCAGAGAACCTTTACAGTTTTCATTATTATTGCTTCTTACAGTGTGATGTATGGTAAATTTATACTCATTAGGATGTCCTCAATATTACAAAGGAGTAGTCCAAAGAGTTACAGTATACATGGTATTTGTCTTTCAAAATTTCTGTCATGTATCAAAATTCTTTTTATTTTCTTGATGGTGAACGACTGGTGTAAGCAATCCAGAGGTTCTTTATTTTGTCCAAAAGGTGCTGAGAGTCTAAAAATCTGAAAAGCGCCATAAAATCAGCATCTCTATCATTTATGCGGATTTTTGGTTCTCACTGTATTTCACAGGGCTACTTCATAAGTCATGGTTCCTTTTTCATAGAACAAAAGGAGCAAAAGACACAAAATACAGTTGGGCCTTGTCTGGCTAGTAATTTCAGGCTTCTCAAGATTCACAGTGGAGAAGTATTGAAAAAGCATGAGTGGAGTGATGTGATCAGAGTTGTGCTTTATTATTACTAATAAGATCATGCCAGACTCAGACTGGCTTGAGAAAAAAAAATGTATGTCTGGATCAGAAATAGCATTTTGGAAGCTAATTCACTCATTTCATTGAGCGGTAATAAGCATTTGGGTGGCCTTGGGGAAAGACAGTCAGGTATGTACCGGAATTTGGGAAGGAGGTGACAAGTAACTAGATGTTGGGAAGAAAATAAAAGTTGAAAAACTCTAAGGCAGAATGACTGTAATATGATGTTACCATCAATACGATTAAGGAGGTTAGCAGGATGAATTGCAGTTTGTTGGGCTTGCTGTGCCAATAGGGCATTTTTGAGGACACAGTTCAGAGGTCAGCGTAGAGAGGACTGACCCCTGTTTGAGGCGTAGTTAGTTCTCTGTGCCTGCTAGCGATGTCTTGAGTTATAGAGTGTTTTACACAATTCTATATTATTTACTGGTTTTTGTATCTAGAGCACATTTTTTTTTCCATCTGTACTCACCCCCCAATCCCATGACAGTATTAAGTAATGGAGCCCATGAAAGATGGCAATTGCCAGGGTTTATGGAGATGCAAACTCCCCCAGCTCCCACTGCAGTCAGCACCTGTCTGTTTAGAGACCCCTTGCTTCCCAGGATGACTCCCAACCTCCATGTCCTTGCAGTCATTTGTATTATCTCTGAATGGAAGTTGGAAGAAAGTACTATTGGAGGGCTGGAGACGTTAGTCTGGTTACTTTGAAAAGTCGGCATCCACCTGGTGAATGCCCGTCTGGTTTTATAGCTGGTACAGGCCAAGTGTTTCTGAACTAGGGGACAGGAAAAGAAATACAAACTGTTTCTCTTCTACTTTCAGGTGCCCACACCAGGCCTGTTTCTGGCAGAAACATCATGGGTGACCCCATTTGTTTTTATTAATCTAATATCATCTGCCTTACAGGGAATGAAATTCCCTCCACACAACAGATCAAAGTCAGTTCTACTTGTCTCATTATGATCTTCAACTTCTTTTCTCTAGGTTCCTCATAGATATTTTATTGGGAAATTGGGACAGCTTGTGTCAGGAACTGTTAAAATAGCATCTGGTTAAGACAGGAGATACCATATGTATAAAAGTAGTATACGCACAGCTTAAGTAAATGTCCAAGTATACCTTAGGCTTACTAAACCATGTGACTGACTCATTCGCTAAAATAAAATCTGAATTTTTCAAATCAATGCTAGTTATCAAGGAGGTTATAATAAATATTATCATGTGGCACCTAAGGATAAAAATCTAATGCTAACTGTATTTGAAGGTTCTCTCTTTGGAACCTCAAAATAGTATTAAGTTATTGGCTATCCAGTTTCTAAAAAGTCTTTAAAAATTGTTCCTGGAGAAAACTAATGAATATACTCTCCTCAGTTGCTCTACTATAAATTTTAAATTCTCTTAGATGCATTCACAATTCATTCGCTCAGTCATTCATTAAACATGTATTAAGCACTGCGTGAACTTATCCTCAAATTATAAGAAAAGCAAAAATACAAATAAATGACATTAAAACATATGATAAGTACAGTAAGAACAGGAGGTGATATCTCTGCTCTCAAAAGATGAGTCACAGAAGAACAGAAGCATGACACATGTACCAAAGGGCTGTAGCAGGCTGGCAAGAAGCAGCATAGTGTACGTACAAAAATCCAAATAGTTGGGGGTTGGCACATTTTAAAGCATCAAGCAGGGTATGACACTGTTAGCTTTGTAGTTTAAGTAGATTAGAATGTAAGTTGTCTGGAAGAAAAAAATGGAAACTGAATAAAACTTGGAAGTTTTTTTTTAATTTAATTTTTATTTTATATTAGACTATAGTTGATTTACAATGTTGTTAGTTTCAGGTGTACAGCAAAGTGATTCAGTTGTATGTATATTCATTCTTTTTCAGATTGCTTTCCCATATAGGTTATTACAGATTATTGAGTAGAGTTCCCTGTGTTATACAGTAGGTCCTTGTTGATTATCTATTTTATATATAGTAGTGTGTATATGTTAATCCCAAACTCCTAATTTATCCCTTCCCCTCAACTTTACCCTTTGGTAACCATAAGTTTGTGTTCTATGTCTGTGAGTCTGTTTCTCTTTTGTAAATAAGTTCACTTGTATCATTTTTTTAGATTCCACATATAAGTGATATATGATATTTTTCTTTCTCTGGCTTACTTAGTATGCTAATCTCTGGGTTCATCCATGTTGCTGCAAATGGCATTATTTCATTCATTTTATGGTTGAGTAATGTTCCATTGTATATACATACCATATCTTCTTTATCCATTCCTCTGTTGATGGACATTTAGGTTGCTTCCATGTCTTGGCTACTGTAAATAGTGCTGCAATGAACATTGGGGTGCATGTATCTTTTCAAACTATGGTTTTCTCTGGATATATGCCCAGGTGTGGGATTGCTGGATCATATGATAGTTATATTTTTAGTTTTTTAAGGAACCTCCATAGTATTCTCCATAATGGTTGTACCAATTTACATTCCCACCAACAGTGTAGGAGGGTTCCCTTTTCTCCACACCCTCTCCTGCATTTATTGTTTGTAGACTTTTTGATGATGGCCATTCTGACTGGTGAGAGGGGATACCTCATTGTTGTTTTGATTTGCATTTCTCTAATAATTAGTGATGTTGTGCATCTTTTCACGTGCCCATTGGCCATCTGTATGTCTTCTTTGGAGAAATGTCTATTTAGATCTCCTGCCCATTTTTCGATTGGGTTGCTTGTTTTTTGATACTGAGCTGCATGAGCTGTTTGTATATTTTGGAGATTAATCCATTGTCAGTCGTTTTGTTTGCAAATATTTTCTCCCATTCTGTGGGTTGTCTTTTCGTTTTGTTTGTGGTTTCCTTTGCTGTGCAAAAGCTTTTAAGTTTAATTAGGTCCCATTTGTTTATTTTTGTTTTTATTTTCATTACTCTAGGAGGTGGATCCAAAAAGATACTGCTGTGATTTACATCAAAGAGTGTTCTATGTTTTCCTCTAAGAGTCTCATAGTATCTGGTCTTACATTTAGGTCTTTAATCCATTTTGATTTTATTTTTGTGTATGGTGTTAGAGAATGTTCTAATTTGATTCTTTTACATGTAGATATCCAGTTTTCCCAGCACCACTTGTTGAAGACACTGTCTTTTCTTCATTGTATATTTTCACCTCCTTTGTCATACATTAACTGACCATAGGTGTGTGGGTTTATTCCTGGGCTTTCTTTCCTGTTCCTTTGACCTATATTTCTCTTTTTGTGCCACTACCATACTGTTTTGATAACTGTAGCTTTGTAGTACAGTCTGATGTCAGGGAGCCTGATTCCTCCAGCTCCATTTTTCTTTATCAGGATTGCTCTGACTATTCAGGGTCTTCTGTCTTTCCATACAAATTTAAAATTTTTTTGCCCTAGTTCTATGAAAAATGCCATTGGTAATTTAATAGGGATTGCATTGAATCTGTAGATTGCCTTGGGTAGTATAGTCATTTTGACAGTACTGATTCTTCCAATCCAAGAACACAGTATATCTTTCCATCTGTTAGTGTCATCTTCAGTTTCTTTCACAGTGTCTTATATTTTTCGGAGTACAGGTCTTTTCCCTCCTTAGGTAGGTTTATTCTTGGGTATTTTATTATTTTTCATGCATTGGTAAACAGGATTGTTTCCTTAATGTCTCTTTCTGCTCTTTTGTTGTTAATGTATAGAAATACAAAAAACTTCTGTGTATTAATTTTGTATCCTTTAACTTTACCAAATTCATTGATGAGCTCTAGTAGTTTTCTGGTAGCGACTTTAGGATTTTCTATGTATAGTATTATGTCACCTGCAAACGGTAACAGTTTTAATTCTTTTCCAGTTTGGATTCCTTTTATTTTTTTTTCTTCTATTATTGTCATGGTTAGGACTTCCAAAACCATGTTGAATAAATGTGGCAAGGGTGGACATCCTTGTCTCGTTCCTGATCTTAGAGGAAATGCTTTCAGTTTTCACCATTGAGTATGATGTTAGCTGTGGGTCTGTCATATATGGCGTTTATTACATTGAAGTAGGTTCCCTCTATGCCCACTTTCTAGAGAGTTTTTTAATCATAAATGGGTGTTGAATTTTGTTGAAAGCTTTTTCTGCATCTATTGAGATGATCATATGGTTTTTATTCTTCAATTTTTTAATGTGGTATATCACACTGATTGATTTGCAGATATTGAAAACTCCTTGCATCCCTGGGATAAATCCCATTTGATCATGGTGTATGATTCTTTTAATGTATTGTTGGATTCAGTTTTCTAGGTTTTTGCTGGGGACTTTTGCATCTGTGTTTATCAGTGATATTGGCCTGTAATTTTCTTTTTTGTGTGGTTATCTTCATTTGGTTTTGGTATCAAGGTGATGATAGCCTTAGAGAATGAGTTTGGGAGTGTTCCTTCCTCTGCAGTTTTTTTTGGAAGAGTTTCAGAAGGATAGGTGTTAACTTTTTTCTGAATGTTTGATAGAATTTGCCTGTGAAGCCATCTGGTCCTGGACTTTTGTTTGTTGGAAGTTTTTAAATCACAATTTCAATTTCGATACTTGTGATTGATCTGTTCATATTTTCTATTTCTTCCTGGTTCATCCTTGGAATATTGTATCCTTCTAAGAATTTGATCATTTCTTCTAGTTTGTCCAATTTATTGGCATATAGTTGCTTGTAGTAGTCTCTTACGATCCTTTGTATTTCTGTGGTTTCAGCTGTAACATCTCCTTTTTCATTTCTAATTTTATTGACTTGAGCCCTCTCCCTTTTTGTTTTGATGAGTCTGGCTAAAGGTTTATCAATTTTATCCTTTCAAAGATCCAGCTTTTAGTTTCATTGGTCTTTTCTATTGTTTTCTTCACCTCTATTTCATTAATTTCTGCTCTGATCTTTATGATTTCTTTCCTTCCACTAACTTTGGGTCTTGTTTGTTCTTCTTTCACTAGTTGCTTTAGGTGTAAAGTTAGGTTTTTTTATTTGAGATTTTTCTTGTTTCCTGAGGTACAATTGTATTGCTATAAATCTCCCTCTTAGAACTTCTTTTGCTGCTTCCCATAGCTTTTGGATTGTTGTGTTTTCATTTTCATTTGTCTCTAGGCAATTTTTGATTTCCTCTTTGATTTCTTTAGTAATTCACTGGTTGTTTAGTAACATTGTTTAGGCTCCACATGACTGTGGTTTTTTTTTACAGTTTTTTTTCTTGTAGTTGATTTCTAATCTCATAGTGTTGTGGCCGGAGAAGATGGTTGATATGATTTCCGTCTTCTTAATTTTACTTAGCCTTGCTTTGTAGCCCAGCATGTGATCTGTCCTGGAGGCTGTTCCATGTACACTTGAGAAGAATGCATACTCTGCTGCTTTTGGATGGAATGTTATATCAATGTCAATTCAGTCCATCTGGTCTAATGTGTCATTTAAGGCTCTGTTTCCTTATTGATTTCCTGTCTGGATGAGGTGTACATTGATGAAAGTTGGGTGTTAAAGTCCCCCACTATTATTGTGTTACTGTCGATTTCTCCTTTAATGATTGTTAGGAGCACCTCGATATATAAGGCAAATGCTGTGTTGGATGTATATTTATTTACAACTGTTGTATCTTCTTCTTGGATTGATCCCTTGATCATTATGTAGTGTTCTTGTTTGTCTCTTGTAACAGTCTTTATTTTAACAACTATTTTGTCTGATACGACTATTGCTACTCCAGCTTTCTTTTGATTGCCACTGCATGGAATACCTTTTTCCATCCCCTCAATTTCAGTCTGTATGTGTCCCTAGATCTGAAGTGGGTCTCCTGTAGACAGCATATATATGGGTCTTTTCTTTTTATCCATTCAGCCAGTCTATGTCTTTTGGTTGGAGCATTTAATCCATTTACATTCAAGGTAATTATTGATATGTATGTTCTTATTTCCATCTTGTTAATTGTTTTGGGTTTGTTTTTTAGGTCTTTTTTCTTCCCTTCCTCTTTTGCTCTCTTCTCTTGTGACTTGATGACTATCTTTAGTGTTGTGTTTGGATTGCTTTTCTTTTTTGTGTGCGTATCTACTGTAGATTTTTGGTTTGTGGTTACCATGGGGTTTTGATATAGCAGTCTATATATATACAAGATTGTTTAAAATTGCTGGTCTCTTAATTTCAAATGCATTTCCAATATCCTGCATTTGTACTCTTCTCATGATTGCTGGTTTTGATATCATATTTGTGTGTGGATGATTTCCTACCATAACTGTATGTTTGCCTTTACCAGTGAGCTTTCCCATTAGTAATTTTCTTGTTTATAGTTGTGGCATTTTCTTTTCCATCTAGAGAAGTTCCTTTAGCATTTGTTGTAAAGCTGGTTTGGTGGTACTAAATTCTCTTAGCTTTTGCTTGTCTGTAAAGCTTTTGATTTCTCTATCAAATCTGAACGAGAGCCTTGCTGGGTAGAGTATTCTTGGTTGTAGCGTCTTCACTTTCATCACTTTAAATTATTGTACCACTCCCTTCTGGCCTGCAGACTTTCTGCTGAAAAACCAGCTGATAACATAAAAGGGAATCCCCACAAGGTTATTTGTTGCTTTTCCCTTGTTGCTTTTGATATTTTCTCTTTGTCTTTAACTTTTGTCAGTTTGATTTATATGTGTCTCAGTGTGTTCCTCCTTGGGTTTATCCTCTATGGGACTCTGTGCTTCCTGGACTTCAGTGAGTGTTTCCTTTCCCATGTTAGGGAAGTTTTTGGCTATAATCCCTTCAAATATTTTCTCAGGCCCTTTGTCTCTCTCTTCTCCTCTGGGCCCCCTATAATGCAAACGTTGATGTGTTTAATGTTGTCCCAGAGGTTTCAGACTGTCCTCATTACTTTCCATTCTTCTTTCTTTATTCTGTTTCACAGCAGTGATTTCCACCAATCTATCTTCCAGCTCACTTATTTGTTCTTCTGCCTCATTTATTCTGCTATTGAGTCCTTCTAGTATATTTTTCATTTCAATTATTGTACTGTTCATATCTGTTCTTTTAAGCTTCTAACTCTTTATTAAACATTTCTTGTATCCTCTCGGTCTGTGCCTCCATTCTTTTTTCCGTGATCTTGGATCAACTTTACTATTGTTACTCTGAATTCTTTTTCAGGTAGATTGCGTATCTCCACTTCACTTAGTTGTTCTTCTGGGGTTTTATCTTGTTCCTTCACCTGGAACATATTTCTCTGCTGTCTCATTTTGTCTAACTTTCTGTGTTTGTGGTCTCCCTTCTTCAGGCTGCAAGACTGTAGCTCTTCTTGGTTCCGGTGTCTGCCCCCTGGTGGTGAGGTTGGTCCAAGGGCTTGTGCAGGCTTCCTGGTGGGAGGGACTGGTGTCTTCCCACTGGTGGGTGGAGCTGGGTTTTGTCCCTCTCATGGGTGGGGCTGTGTCAAGGGGTTTTGTTTATAGGTGGCTGTTGGCTCAGGATGACTTTAGGCAGCCTGTCTGCTGGTGTGTGAGGCTATGTTCCCATCCTGTTCATTGTTTTGCCTGAGGCATCCCAGCACTGGCGGCTGCAGGCTGTTGGGTGGGGCCAGGTCTTGGTGCCAAAATAGTGACCTCTGGGGGAGCTCACACTGATGAGTATTCCCTGGGGTGTTAACTACAGATAAGAATAAACTCTGATCATGTGAGTAACAGATATGATAGCTAGAACTTGGGGTAAATAAAGTAAAGATGGAGAAAAACATTGGGTTATTGGACATTTTAAGAGATAAACATCAGGAGGTCTTGAACTTGATAATTGATTAAACGGGCACTGAAAAGAGAAGTCAAAGATGATGGCTGGATTTCTAGCTTAAGGAATGGGATGGAAGTATGGTGATACTGCCCAAATGAGCTGAAGAATTAGGCTGGAAAAAGAAAAATGGAAGAAGAGGAGTCAGTCTTAAAAAGGGAGGAATATTCAGCTTGAGGCATTATGATATTGAGGTGTCTATGGAACTTTCAACTATAACCATAGCAGAGAACTAGGTATAAATCCAATGACCTAGGTAGCTGATTAGGAAATTTAAAGTTGGAAGTCATCTGGTTGTTGAAAGAATGATAATGGACAGCATAAACTTAAGAAAATGCATCAAGTTAAGAGTAGTAGGTGAAGGTGGTAACCACAGAGCATCAACATTTAAGATAGAAAACATTCATGATGGAGACAGAGGAGGAACAGGGTAGCATGAGAAGAACAAATAAGCAAGGTATTGTGGAAATCAAGGGAAGAGAGAGCTTTGAGAGTGAATGTTTAACAGGTATAAAGTGTAGCAGAGAGTATCCACTAGGTAAAAGGTGAACAATTTCCAGGAGATCTGGGCATAAAAAAGACAAGATTTAACTTACAGAATTTCTGTTAAGGTAGTGAAGATAGAAACCAGGTTTCAGGTGATCAGTAAACGAAAAGTGAAACATAAATTTGGTGCTATGTTTTTACGAAATTGGGTGAGTAGGAAAGGAGAATCACTAAAGGTAACTAAAGTAATATACTGACTAGTTTATGGGAAGCCAAAGCAAATCAATTTAGATAATCAGAAAGCTCTATCCCTGTATCATATTAGAAAAAAACCTTTACTGGATTTAATTTTATGTCCCTAGATTTAAGAACTCCATTTTTGAATGTGGTGTCATAAGAGTTGTTGAGAATAGTGCCCACTTCTCCATCTTAAGACCCGAGCAAGAAGTTGTAGATTTTAATGCCATCAAAAAACATTAATTGCTTGAGGTACAGTTCTTTCTTTCCAATAAGATCTATGTAAGGTTTGTATTTCCTTTTATGTGTTGGCTGCCAACAGGTGCAGAATTAAATATTATAGTCAAATTATAGAAAATATAGGTTAATCCTGATGGTATGTATTCTTTCTTTCCTCCTTGATTTGTCTTCTGTTCCAGCTTATTAAGATGTTTTGTGGTAAGTGATTGTACTTTTTAAAGAAGCAGGGTATACACATACCAAACGATGCAAGTGTGCTATGGTGTCTGCCCTTGAAGTCAGGGATGAGGGCTGGAGTAGCTCATAGAAAGAGCTTGTGCCTGTGGATATAAAATCCAACATTAAGTTACAAAAACATCCTGATATCTTCTCTTAGTTTAGACCCTTGTGTTCAACTCCAAGACATCTAACAAGTTCTATCTTTCAGTCTTAATTTCTCCACTGGAAAATTTTGATGGCTTTTTTTTTTTTTATAAGTAGGTCACCACTTTGTCTTTGTCCCTGATTGTGCATAATCACCCAAACAATGGAATACTTTCCAAAGCTTATATTAACATGAACCAAGAAACTGTAACAATGGAGTTACAAATGACTTTGAAAATATTTTGATCAAAATCAAAAGGTGAGTGTATGGCAGTAATTCTATTGAACAACAGAATGAGTTATAGAATCAATTAGCCAATATTTGAAATTAAAAGGGAATGTGTAATTCATCATTCTCTGGTTATAATTCAGTCAATCAATTCAAAGTTGACCTACTGAGAATCTTACCTTGCTTTTCACACTTTTAATGTTAAATGTTGGCTATTTGGAATAAATTTGATTTAGGTAACCTTTCACAGAGCACAGGTACATGTATGCCATAAATGTCAAGGAAAGAATAAAACTGTCTCTTCACACAGACATATAACAAGAATAAAGCTATTATTGGTACACATTAGACAGTCATGGAAAATCTGCTTATCTTTAAAGTCATCAGCTGAGAATAGCATCATTAAGAAAGTTAATGTAAGTGGAAATTAAAATCAACCAATATTAGCCAGAGAGGGCAGAAACATCATGTTAATCACCTCTGTATCCTCAACAGCATCTAGTGTAATGTCTTGAAAATTCTTGACATTCAGTAAATGTCTTTTTTTTTAATTAAAAAAAATTTTTTTTATTTTTTGGCTGCACTGGGTCTTTGTTGCTGTGCCTGGGCTTTCTCTAGTTGCGGCAAGCAGGGGCTACTCTTCATTGCAGTGCGCAGGCTTCTCATTGCTGTGGCTTCTCGTTGCGGAGGACGGGTTCCAAGCGCGTGGGCTTCAGTGATTGCAGCACACGGGCTCAGTAGTTGTGGCACATGGGCTTAGTTGCTCCATGGCATGCGGGATCTTTCCGGACCAGGGCTTGAACCCGTGTCCCCTGCATTGGCAGGTGGATTCTTAACCACTGCGCCACCAGGGAAGTCCCAGTAAATATGTCTTTAATGAATGGCATTTTGAGTTATTTAATTGCAGGTATCCCCATTTTTTTCCCCAAGGAATATATTTCTCTTTTAGGTTTCATGATCATGATGTGATCCCCAATTATAGGTAATTGGGAAATAGAATAACTAATTCCTGACACTATTTGAATCAGAAACTGGTTAGCCAACATGACTTATTCCAAGCGCCAAACTCATTGTTATAGACTGAATGTTTGTGTCCACCCCCCGCCCCCCATTCAAAGGTTGAAACCCTACTCTCCCAGTGTGATTGCTTTTAGAGCTGGGGGGCCTTTGGGAAGCAATTAGAATTAAATGAGGTCATGAGGGAGGATCCCATAGAGAAGTCACAAAGCTCTTGCTTCCTTTCTCTGCATTCCAGCACGTGCAGATACAAGTCAGCAGTCAGCAAGTCAGAAGAGGTCCTTACAAGAATCAGACCATGCTGGCACCCTGCTCTCAGACTTCCAGCCTCCAGAACTGTAAGAAATAAGTTTGTGTTATTTATAAGCCACCCCGTCTGTGGTATTTCTGTTATAGCAGCTCAAACAGACTAGGACACTCCTTATTTGGCTTCTTAGATAAAAGATTTTATATGACATGTACCACAAACATATTTGGAGAACACAGAAATTAAGTAGATTTTTCATGATACTTGTAACCAAACTGAACCAACCACATGATTTAAGCTTCAAAGAAAAAAAAAAAAAAAAAAAAAAAAGAAAGAGAGCAAACTGACCCCTGCACCATTTGGTTACTCAACTAATTCTGTTTTATCACAGGTAGCTTCACTTTTTGGTCATTTGTGTAGTTAACACTGAATGATGTAAGTGCTCTGTTTTGATTTCCTTTGCAGGCCTAGGTGCTCATTGTTTCCATATGTTTTCTTTCTTTTTGAAGCTAGAACTTAATACTTAGGCCAAGACTTGTGATGCTAAAGATTTAGCCACTCCAAGTCTATTAGTTTTCCTAGGTCAAGATGGTTTCATTAGAGTTGTAGAGATGAACAGAAAAAAAGAAACACTGATTGAAATCCAAATTTCCATATATATTCAGAAGAGTAACATTTACTTTCCTTTTACTAGTTTCTCATGGCCATTATGCATAACACATTTGGAATTACTTGAAAGAGTGAAAATAATCCCACTTGATTAAAAATGACTTGCATTTTTTAATGAGATTGATAAAGTGATTTTATCTTATAAAGGCACTTATTTGCCTTATAGTTGGTATAACCACTCACCCTTACATATATCACATATGATGTAGAATGCTCATTATACTGCTGCTTTTCCCTCACTGGAATCATATTTACAGAAGACTAAGAAAGGGAATAAACAACATTTCTAGCTTATAATGTCTTGCATTTGATTTGTAATAATCTGTTGAAAAGATGACAAATGCATTGAAATCATTTTCTCATTAACAATTAGGGAAAAGAAAATACACTACTTTCTAAAACTTTAGGTACAGAATATACAAACATTTTTTCCTAATTTACAGTAATTGGAAAAGGTTCAAAATGAAACTCCAATATAAAATATTAAAATCTTTCAAATCTTCACATGAGTTTTGTTCATTTTCAGAAGAAGCATGAAACTGCTAAGACATTTTAGAAATGAACTTGAATCAAACACAACCTTTATCCTATGTGGTGACTATAAATACATACATACCCAAGCCAATTTAGGCGAAAATTAGGCCATTAGTAACTGCTCTCGTGTCTGAATTAATTAGGAACAAATCCATATTTACCATAGCAACTTCTTCCATTTCAAAACCTGTGACAAACAAAGCTTTTAAAATAACATCAGTAACTCTTATCTATCATTTTTAATGTCTACGTTTGACATTACATACAGATGACATTTGAAACACCTTTAAATCTAGTTATACACATATATTTTGAAATTTGCAGTCAGTGTTATAATTGAAACATCTAATCAAGAGACTAAAAGTGATTACAAATGTTAAAGAAAATTGACGCCATTATAAAAAGTTCACCATTTAATATCAGAGGTAGACTATTATACCATCATTCTGAGAATCCTGGCAAAGAACATGAAGATGCTTGAGTGTGAAAGCATAAGAGATATGGGGAGAACAAAAATTAATATCAACCATTAATGTAAAAGTCAAAGATGTATGAATGAGAATGGTTGAGAGAGAAAAATGTCAGTTTCCCTATGATCCAAGTAAGAAAAAGAAGAGGGAAAAAAAGCAGTCTTATAGTGGTAGGGCAATTCCAGATGTAATTTTAAAACCACTATTACATTTGTTTAAAAACTGGGCAAACCATTTTGCTATTGTATCCTAATTAATTCTCTTAGTTTTGAAATAAGAATGGTGGACTTTATCAGCAGTTTTTAAACAGGGGTCCATATTGGAATCTCTTGTGGAGTTTTTCAATAATACGCATGTTGGCACTCAATCTTAACTGTTCTCCAAGGAGACTGATCAAGTCTAATAATTGTCAAGCAAGATTCACTTTTTCTCTGGCAAGTGTCTTGGGTAATGAGATTAGGAGTATAAGGAAATTACTTTCTTATGGAAAGAAAATGATTCTGAAAATACCAAATTTCTTATCAAGGCTTGGGTTTCATTTGAAATCCTTAAAGAAGCATAGAGAGCCAGCCTGGAGACTTGAACACAGCAAAAACTAAACTATGGAAGGACCAATTTTAGCCAAAAGTTGATGGTGACCCCTCAATCTGAAGAGCAAAATTAAAGTTAAAATCCACAACAAGTGGAGGAGAATAAGGTTTAAACCTTTCACGACATCAATTTTCTCATAGTTAAGATGAAGAGTAAGCAGCCTTAAATTTTACTTCCAAGTCTAAAAATCTGTTAGACTAAAATGTTACATTTACTTAAATATTATTCCTTATTACATTTAACTATATCTTACAGTAAAGAATAAAATCAACTGTTATTTTCGTTAGTAAGCAGTTGTTTTTTGTTTTTAAATTTACTTATTTATTTATTTTTGGCTGTGTTGGGTCTTCGTTTCTGTGCGAGGGCTTTCTCTAGTTGTGGCAAGCGGGGGCCACTCTTCATCGCGGTGCGCGGGCCTCTCACTATCGCGGCCTCTCTTGTTGTGGAGCACAGGCTCCAGATGCACAGGCTCAGTAATTGTGGCTCACGGACCCGATTGCTCCGCGGCATGTGGGATCCTCCCAAGACCAGGGCTCGAACCCGTGTCCCCTGCATTGGCAGGCAGGTTCTCAACCACTGCGCCACCAGGGAAGCCCAGTAAGTAGTTTTTAAAAATAAAATAAAAGCACATATAAATAGGAACCATGTGTTTCATGCAAGCCTTTCTTAGCCAGACTTGGAACAGAACCTAACTACTTGGTTTATCCACCATAAAACAAGGCCCCGTTTACCTGGAGGCAGCTGCAGGCCTGGTGTTTGGAAATGAATAAGCAGCCTCTATTAGGCCTGCTTTGTAAACTCGGGCCTATTAAATAATGGCACTGTCACAAATGGCTTTCAAAATAAGAGAAATAGTTACAAACAGTCCTTCTTTGTTTCCTAACTTACCGAAATTTGAAAACAAGCTTTCTTTCAATTATGCTTTTGCTTTTGCAACATGAACGTGCCAAGATCACTTGAGAATAAAATCTTCCACTTATCTGTGGAATAGTTCAGGCATAAACAGCTGTCATGTAAAGCTCTGCTACCAAAAAAAAAGTCAATATGTCTGTCTCCAGTTGTGGAGGGATTTACAGTAGAACAGATTTTCATTTTCTCAAGTTTCAAAATGCACCTTACTTTCATAAATTCAACCTTGTACAACTGAATGTCTGAGTCAGAAAAGCTAAAACAATCTTGTTAAAGAAAATGGGAAAGGGGTGAAGGTGTAAGTTCCTTCCTTTGTTCTGCCAGATAAGATGTCCAATTTAGAAATCACAGAAGCCCATACATTTCCAAAGTAGGATGTCTGTTTGTTTCCATCATTAACGCCACATATAGACAGAATACATTTTGACAGCAGATAATGACAGTTCTGGAGAGGTATAGAAATAAAGGAAACTGTTTTCTAATATCAAAGTGATTTCTCTAACGCAAAACAGTTAATGACTGTACTTTGTTCAGTGTGGCCTTCTGATAAAAGCCTTTCTTGATTAAACATTGATATTGGAGATACTCATTGACAGAAGGTTCTTCAACACCTAACTTCAAAGCAATCTTTTTGACACCATAGAAGATGCAATCTATTGCCTGCCCTAGAGGAAGTTACAGTTTAATTAGAACGATGAAATAGTCATATAAAAAATTCTATGGCAAGATGAGATCTAAATAGTTGTATGCTAGAATAATAAAGGAGTTTTTCATAAGGTGATAGATCTTCCCCAGCCGTAGGAGATTAATAAACATTTTGGAAGAAGACACCTAGGTGAGTTAGGGTTGACAAACACAAAAAATGGGAATAAGCAAACCTGTTAAAAGTACTTCCATATATTTTCAATTTATTAGTTAATACAACAAAATGGCACACTAAACGGATATGCCACATGTTACTATACAGTGGGCCCTCTGTATGCACGGGTTGTGCATTCAGGGATTCACCCAACCACAGATACAGAGGGCTGGCCCTACTCCACCATTTTATAGAAGAGACTTGAGCATCTGTGGATACTGATATTCGTGGGGGTCCTGGAACCAGTCCACCACGGATACAAAGGGACTACTGTATTATTTTACCCAGTTTGATAAGTTTCAGAATATTTTCCCAGATATTTTAAGGAGAGTACTGTTAAATACTGTTTCCCTTTTCTTTCTTTTCCCACTGAGTGTGTAGTCCACCTCTTTTTACTTTTATGACAGGAGACTCATGGTCCCCTCCCTCCTGGCTCTTGCCTCTATCAGCTGCACTGGACACCATGCCTCAACTTTCTTGCTTCTCACAGATATGACACCCTGGGGGGAGTAGCTGTACCTACCGAGTTTAGTTTTCCTGGCTCTCATTCACCCTTCCTTAGTTTTCACCACAAAGGCTTGTGCTTTGTGCGTCTGGCTTAGGGTAGTGAGTCTGCCGTCACTGTGAGAAGAGCAGACCCTGGAAATCCACTGGTCCCAGGATGAGATGCACATGGAAGAGACTTGAAACCCAACCCTGGCTTATATAAAAACCTGTGAGGAGAGTGAGTCCCTGCTGCTGTAAAGTGTCTGTGTTTGTGTAACACGGTTATAGCGAAACATTATTATTAATGCATACGCTTAAGTCTCCTAAGAGTCAGACATGTTTTCATGCTTACTTAGCTCAGGTGACATTCATTAGGCAAAATTATGTCTCTGCTTCTAGACTTGCTAAAACTGAGTAATGATTTGAGGGTGCTTTTAACTATTACATCGGATCCCAAACTTGACCTGCCATGCAACCCACTAATGGGTGGAGACAGAAAGTAAAGTGGACAGTAAATATGTGTAAAATGACTATTACAACCAAACTTTTCCTGCATAATTACATTCGTAGAAGATATTTTCAATCGCTAAGGTTATACCTGTCTACACCCACGTGCAACACATGGAGGAATGCTGGATTGCTTTTGCCATTGATGATGGATTGACTACTAACAGATCAGAAGCAAGAACAACTATTAGCTTATGAAAAGAAAGAGACTTTTTTCTCTTATTTTGTACTGTACAACATTATTCAAATAATAGTTAAAAGACAAATTACTTTTCTCATTTACTAAATGAGCTCTTCAGATAATCTAAAGATTAACTCTTAAGCAGTGATATATGGGTGCACATAAATACGAAGCTATGTAAGACTACAGATGGTCTATTCATTAGACCAGCTATAAATGGGTGTTTCCACATGCCCAGAGTAGAACACTGATATACTTTATGAAGAGACAGGGGGAACATTTGTTAGTGTGCAAAAAAGCAGGAAGGAATTGCCAAAGAGGCCTTTTGATTTTAGGGGACAAGACACTGGGTATGGTTTCTGTTGTTTTTAATAGCAAGATATTCCATGCATAATATATGCTCTGGTCACATACATGGGGCAAATCCAAGTCCCTAATGAAGTGTTACCATACAATACAAACCCTTCCTGTGTTTTCCTTCCTTTGCTCTGCAGCAAGAGAGACAGTCAAAGCAGATATCTTTGTAGCAAATGGAAATGGCATTCTTGATGAATAAAGATTCATTAAATAAAACTTGTAAGATTCTCCTGGGATCAGATCTCCACAATAATGTCTAAGAAGGAGAACTCTTGAATGGATAGCTTCACAGGAAGAGATTTCAATTTTATCTGAAGCAGAAATAACCTCTTCAAACTGAGGACAGGGGTTCTAAATAAGGAGGTCAGCAGATCATCCAGTGAAGATGCCAGTATTTACCATGAGAGAGCACAGGGAAGGCTGTGTAAGCTCTTTTCTCTTAAACTGAACTAGGAACAGGAGAACTTGTACTGAGACACTCAGAAAAATCCCTCTTAGCGAAAAAGGCTGGGTAGATCCCCAGAAATATCCAACACATTGGAGTTGAGTTCCTACTATGTGCCAGGCACTGCACTCAATCCCAAGTGTAAAGTGGTAGACAGACTTATGTACCTTATATATGCATAACCATATACATTTCTGTATGTATATGTGTGCTCCAAGGAGAGGCAGCTTAACAATATTACTCAGCATATAAAACAAACACTCTCACAGGAGGATTATGTATCCTTACCCTAAGTATCAGGAAAAGAATCTACATTTTCCTACTTCTGGGTAATGCAGTCTGAGTTGGGGTGTCCTAGTGGCACTTCAAACACTACACGTCTTAAGCTGCATTCATCATGCCCATGTGTGTTTCTTTTGTATTTTGTATCTCTGTTGTTATCAATATCATTCATCAAGTTACCCATGTCTTAAATTAGGGAGCCCTCATCACCTCCCCTTTTCTTGCTTACCTACACATCCAACTGGTCACCAAATCCTTTAAGTTTTTTCTGCTCACCACCTCTTGATTCTGTCCCCTTTTCACCATTTCTACTGATGCTAGTAACAAAAACTGATGTTACTTCCAAAGCTTTTAATGGTTTCCCCGTACTTTCAGGAGATAAGCCAACTTTCTTTACATGGAATCCAAAACTTTTCACAATCAATTCTCCATTTAGCCAACAGATGCAATGCTTGCTTCTTTCTTCTCCTCCTAGGCTTCTGAGTACCAAAACATCTCTGGGAATTTGTGTATTCTGACCTCACTGGAAGCATGACCCTTCCTCCTGCCCATTCTACTATGCTTACACAGTTTTTTGACTTAAAGCTTAACAAAAAGAACAAAAATAAATGTTAAGTCTCCAGCCAACCCCCCTTAAGACTTAGTTGCCTTTTAAAATGCATACTTAACGTGCGATATTGTAATTTTATATCTTGTTTATTAAATTCTGAACTCTTTCAGGGTTTTAAATCTCTAAATTTCTTGTGATGAGCACACTGTGTATAATAAAAATTGCCAGTGCTCAGTAAATATACGCTTAGTTCATAAAGGTAGGTGGTTGTAGTGGTTAAAATATAGCTATAATAATTAAAAAGTAAATTTCTTGATAGGGTAAGAAGCATTTAGCAAAATAGTTTGTAACTTGGATAAAACTTCTATAGTTATAAACTCCCAGCAATCTTTTTCTCCTCTGAGCCTTAACTGGGCATCTAATTCTATATTCCCATAATTTAATAAATAAGCTTGGTTCCTAAAAACATAAATATAAAGGAGATAAGTGGCCTGAATATAATAATGAGCATCTATCAACATCACTTACATGACAGGTCTGCATATTGAACATTTACTTTTATAACAATCAAAATTATCCTGGAAAAACATTTCAGTTCAAGAAAGCAGCTGTCTTAGCTTGTGATTGCTTGAGATACTGACAAACCAATTTGTTAGTCACAGTGGTTCAGTGACTGGATAGCTCAAAATAATGTAAACTTATCCAAGCAAACCTGTTATGTTTCTAGGGTCATATAAATTGTGTTTTCTCAACTACTTAAAGCCAAGTAACTGAAACCCTTGGACAGTTTGTCATTTCTCTGTTGTAGCTTCTGCCCTGAAAATAGTTGATTCATATCATGTAAAGATCTGATTTGTAAATGGATACTAGATATACTTAGATGTACTAAATTCTTAGTTAAGGTTTCTGCATAGTTACCAGTTTAGGTATTGGTGACGTGCTTTCAACACACATTCTGAGTTGTGAGGCACAACTATAAGGTTGGACAAACCCGAATAATGACAGTTGGAGGTACACAATTAATTGTGGTTTGATTTTTATACTGTTGCCAGAACTGCTCCAGGTATTTGCTCAAAACCCTCCACTGTTAGCAGGAGTGTCCTTGCTCAAAACTTGCCACTACACCGTCCCCTGCCCCCTCATTTAGCAGGAGTGAACATAAATCTTTAAGTTAAAGAAGGGTCCAGAGATAAGAAACGAAGCTATGTATGCATGCACAAGGGGAAAAAAACAGATGGAACCAGCTGGGACCAAGATGGCGACGAATCTGACCTCCAACAGAGCCTGAGTCTCATTATATGTTGATATTACTACACACCTATTGGTGGCCAGGACCAGATATTAAGGACCAAAAAAGGATAAAAAGGGGGTGGCACCCTGCTCCCTCAAGGAAAAGGCCCTGCTCCTTCCCTGGTAGACTAATGCATACACCTCCCCATCATTACTAGCCTCACTCCTCCTCCCTTTGTCTTTACTGTTTAAAATTAAACCACTCTTGCCAGAAATGGGCGAGAAATTGATCTGTGAACTTAGTTCCTGCTTCTTTATTTGTTGGCCACTGAATAAAGCTTGGCGCTGTGTCGATCTTAGTTATTCGCTTACTGGAACCAAATGGAAAAAGAACAGTCCCCTGCCAAGGCAGAGAGCCTCGGCCAGTCTAGGGCCCGAGTAGTGTCCATACGACTTAATTCAGTAATAATACCTGAGTCAATCATATTGTATAAATGAATTAATAAGTACAAAAAATATCTGTAGGTCATGCACTGATTCTGGTCTTTAGAAAATATGGTTATCACTGAAAAAAGATGGGTATACTTTGTTTAATATATTTTAAAATGATGACTGATAAATGTAATCAACATTGAAGAAAGAGCATGGTTGATTTATGTTTTAAAAATTTTCTTAAAAGGTTTCAGCCAACTTAAACAACATTTGAGCACCATAGAGCATTTAGAAAGTCAGATATACCTATTTATCTATTTCTTTAGTTTTACCTTATTCTAGCCCCATTTCCTGTAGAAATTTTAATAACTTGCACAGCTTTAAAAAAAATTGGTGACCTTAAAAATCACATTTCTAAAATGCAAATTATCATGTAATCATTTGATAATATAATTTTTACTTATCTAGTTCTAATAGCTACCCACAGAAATATCATCAAAGTTCCCTAAAAGGACACACAATATTTCCCAATTTGAATTAGTGTAAGAAACTTCTGCTTCTCTTCAGTATTGTTTGTGTGCTCCAGACACCCCTAAATTTCCTTGAAGAATCGTGTAATTTTATACTAGGCAGAGGCTGTTCCCTTGGCTTCTTTTAGACTCACTTACTTACCCCCCTGACCAAATCGAGAACCCTGACTTTCCATTATGTCTCAGATCACATGTTATTTCCTCTGTAAAATGTCCATTGAATCCCCTGAGGAAACAGGTATACCGTTGTTTGTTTGTAGGCAAATGATCTATATGCATATTTCATAGAATTTATTACACTGCACTGTAATTTTTTGTTTCAAATCTGTTTCCTCCTTTAAAGTATAAACTGTTTCTGCTTTGGGAGCCTGTTTTATTCCTCTCTATATTTTCTAAGTGCATTTCTTGGTGCATGGCCCCCAGTAGATGCTCCACAGCCCACACAATTCATTCCAGCAACCAGAAGAAGGAACAATGACAGATATAGAAAACTCCACCATTCAGCTTTTGCTACAGATTTAGGTGTTGCCAATGCTTTTTAATATTGAAGAAAAATCACCCTGAGACACAAATACCTACATTTTATTTTAAGATGTGCTAATGCTTGCATTAAACCACCACTTCTTATTCACAACAAATGAATAGGTTAATTGTGCTGAATTTCAGGTCAGCAAAATAAGATGTGATTTAACTGAGCAGTGTGAAAAGTGGTATCTTTTCACAAATAAATGCAGCGCATGGTCCTGTTGTGCATGTAATCCATGGTGCAGAAATAAACTCTCTGAAGAACTATTATCATAAATAGCATTATTAGGGATAAGCCAAACTTCTTTTTTTTTTTCAGCTATCCATCATTCAAAATGGATTTATCAAAACATAAAAGGTCTTTTAAGCTTGGTGGAAGCTTGTTCCATTAGAAGCTGATGTGATTATTACTGGATGTTTCCATATGACTGTTTTCCAGAGGCCCATGAAATTTTAATTTACTTGAAAAACTAAAATGCAGAATTATTTGTCTTGACATGTTTAATCACTTTTCCATTTTAAAGCTAAAGATGAGAAATTGCTGGGGAAAGTTAAAAAGTAGTGTCAGTATGAACACAAAGAAATGAGATTATCAAATAAAACTTCACATTATTAAATTGTCACTTAGTTGCAGTGTTTTTATTCTTTAGAACGTGAAAAGCATATAAATTGTTTCTGTTATTGCTGATTTAATGTGAAATTATTAATGTACTTTAAAAAATCAATATAATGTCCCACTGCATGCCACTAATTGAATTACTGACGATGAAAACATAAATATGTAACATAAAAATTTGAATTAAAATTTAATAATTGTACCTTTTCTGATAAATAAAGGCATTTATATTTGGGTGTAGTAAAAAGTATCTGAAACTCATTCATACTGTTCACTTGGTTTATCTGTCTAGCCAAGTGCATTGAACATGTATATCTGTGTCAGGTACAGGACTAGACTCCTGGGAAACACTGTGGAACCAGGGATGTGGAATCCTGATTCTCAAAGAGCTTATATTAGTGGTAGAGATAAACAAGAAATAAAAATTGAAACAAAGCAATCACATACTATTTTTAAAACAGATGCCAAAGGGCTATACTGCAAAGCTACAGTAATCAAATCTTCATGGTTCTTGCACAAAAACAGACGCATAGATCAATGGAACAGAATAGAGAGCCCAGAAATAAACCCTTGCACCTATGGTTAATCTACAACAAAGGAGGCAAGAATATACAATGGAGAAGACAGTCTCTTCAATAAGCGGTACTGGGAAGACTAAACAGTTGTGTGCAAAACAATGAGATTAGAACATTCCCTTACACCATATCCAAAAATAAACTCAAAATGATTTAAAGATCTAAATGTAAGACCTGAAACCATAAAACGTCTAGAAGAGAACATAGGCAGAACACTCTTTGACATAAATCATAGCAATGTTTTTTGGATCTGTCTCCTAAGGCAAAAGAAATAAAAACACAAATAAACAAATGGGATTTAACCTACAAGCTTTTGCACAGCAAAGGAAACCGTCAACAAAATGAAAAGATCACCTATGGAATGGAAGAAAATCTTTGTAAATGATATGACTGACAAGGGGTTAATATCAAAAATTTATAAACAGTTCATGCAATGCAACAACAAAAAAACCCGACAACAACAAAGAACCCAATCAAAAAATGGGCAGGAGACCTGAATAGGTATTTTTCCAAAGAAATCATAGAGATGGTGAACAGGCACATGAAAAGATGCTCACTCAACATCACTAATCATCAGGGAAATGCAAATCAAAACAACCATGAGGTATTATCTCAGACCTGTCAGAATGGCTATTATCAAAAAGTCTACAAATAACAAATGTTGGCGACGATGTGGAGAAAAGGAACCCTTGAACACTGTTGGTGGGAATGTAAATTGGTGCAGCCACTATGAAAACAGTATAGAGTTTTCCTCAAAAAACTGAAAATAGAACTACCATACGATCTAGCAATTCCACCCCTGGGTATATATCCAGAAAAAAAATGAAAACACTAATTCGAAAAGATATACGCACCCCAATGTTCATAGCAGCAGTATTTACAATAGCCAAAATATGGAAGCAACCCAAGTGTCCATCAACACACGAACAGATAAAGAAGAAGATGTGGTATATATACACACACACACACACACATATATGTATATATATAAAATGAAATATTAGCCATAAAAAAAAATTCTGCCATTTGCAGCAATGTGGATGGACCTAGAGAATATTATGTTTAGTAAAATAAGTCAGAGAAAAACAAATACTGTATGGTAGCACTTATATGTGGAATCTAAAAAATAATACAAATGAATGTTATAGCAAAACAGACTCACAGATATAGAAAACAAACCAGTGGTTACCAGTGGGGAGAGGAGCAAGTTTGGGGTATGGGATTAAGAGATACAAACTACTACGTATAAAATAGATACGCAACAAGGATATGTTGCGCAGCACAGGGAATTATAGCCATTATCTTATAACAACTTTTAATGGATTACGATCTGTAAAAATACTGAATCACTATGCTGTACACCTGTAAATCAAATATACTTCAAAAAGAGAAATGCTAAAGGAAATAGAGTTCAATAATATAAAATAGAGGTTAGCCTTGAGTAGAATGCTCAGAAAGAGTGACCTGAGGAAGTGCCTCAAAGCTGGAGAATGAAAAGAAACATGACAAGTGCTTTGAGAATTGCATTTACAGGAAGGCACCATCCTTTACAAAAGTTACATTTGTTTCCAGCCAGGCTAACTTTTTCTCTTCCCTTTTCAGTATCATCTCCCTCCTGATCATTTCTGGTACAATATTCACACCAAAATCGGTTCTCAGGGAAAAAGATGTGAAACTTCTTCCAGAAATATTAGAATTTTAACAGGGGTCGAACCCCCTGTTCATCACAATGGAAAGAAATAATGTTCTAAAACTAACGTTTCTTGCATTATGTACTTAGTACACTTTGGGGACCTGTGGGTGGGGTGGGAGGAACTTTCTTGGCCACCCAGAAACGAGGCCAAAGAGGCAATAACTAAAGGTCGGCCTTGTTGACAATTTCTTTTTTAAAATATTTTTTTATTTGGTTGCACCAGGTCTTAGTTGTGGCATGTGGGCTCCTTAGTTGTGGCATGTGAACTCTTAGTTGCTGCATGCATGTGGGGTCTAGTTCCCTGACCAGGGATCAAACCTGGGCCTCCTGCATTGGGAGCATGGAGTCTTACCCACTGCGCCACCAGGGAAGTCCTGACAATTTCTTGAAGATAGGTTTTTTTCCCCTTGGGCTATAAGCAGGATAGTAAAAAAAAAAAAAAAAAAACCATGCCCAGAAACAAATGGAGAGTGGAGTCAGGTGTGTTTATGATCTGGGTTTTACTGGAAAGGAAGAGTGGAGATGGAAACAGACATGGTTGTTTTCGTAATAGGGAAGGACAAATCTGACTCCATATTGGATCCGTTTCTTTTACTTTAACCTTTGTATTCTATTACTTCTGCTACAAGTTAATCACTAAAGGGATGTTGCCTGTAGCTTAAAGTATACATAATGGCCCTTCTCCGGGACCCCTGCCTCCCATGCCTGAGCCTTAAGCTAAAATACCTGTATTTAAGTACAGCATTTATGAGGTTAGTTGAAATTTCAGAGATGAGAACAAGGCATTCACTTCTGTGTTTATTTCCCTCATGAACTGTAGGTGTTGAATTCACTGAAGTGATCATAGAACCTTTTTGAGGTTCATCAATTTGTTCAATATCAGAATTGGCAACTAAACATGATTTTTACAGATCAATAGGCCAAAACACATATTTGACAGTTTTGTCAGATACTGAACTATTGTCTCTCAGGTCAAAATATCTACGCTTCTCTATTTTTATTTTGTGATGCTGCCTATGAGACTCTGAAAATTACATTTCTCCTTTACCAGCTGGTTCTGTGTTAGATTCTACCGTCTGGGTGCTAGAGGAAGACTGTGAGGCAGAGGGAAAAAGAAGGAACTGGTTCCTTCTTCTTTAGTTTGCTGTTCTTACCAGTGTTGCCACACAAATGGCCCTTTACCTGTGTACCTGTAATTGGTACCCGTAGCGTTTGGTTACCACTTCCAGATTTTCCCATACTCTGAAACATGTCAGTGAGTCAGGAGATAGATGGGCCCCTGGGGCAAACAGTTGGAGTTTCTTCTCTGTGGACCTATACTCCAAGAGGAAAATAGCAGGACAATCGAGGGAGGTGGCTGGGCCCTGCCCAGATAGAAGATAAGAGACCGAATATTTCTTATTCTCGAAGTCAGGAGACCTCCCCGACTACACAGGTGCAGAAGAGCTCCTTGGAGGTCAAAAAGGGAGGGGGCACCACTCCATAGTAAGTGATGCTAATGACCCATAGGCCTCTTGAGTAGAATCCATCTTGGCTCAGAGATGCGCGCGCACACGGGAGGACCCTGAGATATACCAAATACGGACTCTGAACCAGGCCAATCAGAATGATCGGCCAAAGGAAACCCGAAGAAATGCCCCATATAAGTGATTTAAACTGCCACGAGGGCGCGACTCTCTCTGAGCCCACCCATACTAGTACCGTCCTCTGTTTTTTTTTCCTCCTAATAAACACTGTACTTGTTGCACTACTTTCCGTCCTTGCGGGAATTCTTCTTCCACAAAAGCCGAAGAGCCACAGCCTTGTCACTGACCAGTGGTCTAGTGGCTAGGATCTGGTACTCTCACTGCTGTGACCCAACCTCAATCACCGGCAGGGGCTGAAACCCTGCTTCAAGCTGCTGCAAGGCCGAGGCCGCGTGAGATCATCAGCACACACCGGCAGGCACCTGTGCTTAGAGGACTGACCCTGACCCTTAGGGCTCTCCTTCCAATCTCAAAAGGTACCAGCAAAGGAGGGCAACGTTGCTTCCTTTCCCATTAATATACGCGCTACTACCACATATGATTCGGTTTGCGTAGGACATACTATGTGTTTTCATACAAATGTATCACAGAATGCATTAATACAAGCATGTGCTGATAGTCTTGATAGCACATAATACATATTATTTACCATATTTAATTATGCATAATATTGTCTCCATGAATATTCTTTACTAATGGTTATTCATGCATTTACACGGGGCATTGAATCCTTAGCTATAAGTAGTGTGTTCTACTAATTAAATCTCTGTCAACATTCAAGTCACTTATGCAGAGGTCTGGGTTCCTGTTCTGCAGGAGCCCTCCTCCAAATCTCTATATTCGGGTAACCCAATATCTTCCCTTCATTTCTCCAGCAATTACTATACTTGTGTTACCTCAGTTTCCTTTTGCCTTTTTTTGGTCTGCCTGTGTCTATTTAGCCATTTCTCTCTATTGAATTCTCTCTGTTGAAATAACTGGATGGTTTCTGTTTCCTCACTGAACTCTGACTGATACAACAACATATAATGAGTCTAGGCCATCTTCTAAATACACCAGACCATATCCCAAACCATACTGTATAGTTTCTTATGTTTACAATATTTAAAACATTCACTAATTAGCAGTCAGAAAACTTCTTGGAAACAAGGGTGGTTTTAGAAGTTACTGGTTTCAGTTCAATATTTCTTTTTGAAGGCAGTTGAAAATAGAGCTCTCTCCATTTCGGTGCATGATATGC
The DNA here is from genome assembly GCF_028021215.1 of Eschrichtius robustus. Lineage (NCBI taxonomy): Eukaryota > Metazoa > Chordata > Mammalia > Artiodactyla > Eschrichtiidae > Eschrichtius > Eschrichtius robustus. The sequence continues at coordinate 121,688,982 of NC_090831.1, read as the reverse complement.
ATTTTGTTTCAATTCACCAGAAGTGTTGATGAGAGGACAGAATGGATTTTATTTTCTTAGCAACTAGAATGCAGGAATAATTAATATAAAAATGAGGAATTATTTTAAAGTCAGTAATTATTGTCAATATGGTGAACATACACAATTTCTTATGATTGGTCCTATGTTTTGAATGATTTTAAATTCTAGGTGAAAATTGATACTTCTCTTAAACAGCTTTACCTTAACCCGATCTAGAAGAGATTCAACGTCCTCCATAGTTTTGTAAAACCTAGTAGATCACTCCTTGTCAAACTCTTTCAACTCAAAGAAAACCCCAAAAAACTTTATCCCAAATTTCCCCTCCAGCTACTCATTTTTTAATGCGAAATTCCTCACATGACATGGTTTACTCCTGATCTGCAATTTCTGATCTTACCCTCTTTCTCAGTTAAAACCATTTTACAACAAGTGTTGCCTCTACCACCCCACAGAGTGCGCACTGCTTTCTCTTGTCAAGATCTCTTATCTCTCGTCATGATGGATGTTATCCATCTGATGGACTTAATTCTCAGTCCTTATCTGAGATTCTAGCAGCAACATACGTGGTGGATCACTGCCTTCTTCTTGAAACAATTTCTTTACTTTCTCAACACCACATTTTCTTAGTTATCCTCAACTCTTCTCCTTGTCCTACACAGCATATCCGATCTCTCAGTAAACTGACTTCAAATTATATCCAGAATCCAACTACTTCTCCACACTTCAAAACTTCCACTACCACACACTCTGGGCTCACCTGGATTTTAACAGTTCTCTCTGTTTCTATAGCTGGACCTTGAAGTCTATATTTTTAACACAGCAGCCAGAATGACCATTTATAATGGGAAATCGATTATGATTCTTCCACTGCTTCCTTATTTCATTCAGGGTAAAAGGCAAAGTGTTTGAGGCGGACTCTAGGTCTTACATGTAATGAACCCCCCGTTACCTTTCCTCTTTTACTACTCTCCTGTCACTCACCTTTCTAGAAACGTAGCTTCTTTGCTTCACACATTTTAGGCATGCTCCTATCTTTGGGCCTTTGCTTTGGCTTTTCTTTCTCCCTGGGATGCTCTTCCCCAAGATATCCACTTGGATCGCTCCCTCACCTGTTGGAAGTTCTTTTATCACCTTTACTATGAGGCATATGCTGATCTATTTGACACTGTTATGTGCCCAACCCGCCTGCCCTCCAAATAACACTCCAGATCCCTTTTATCCTACATCTTCCTTTGCCATAGTGTTTTTCACTTATTTTCTAACATACTACATAATCTCTGTATATTTTATTTATATATTACAATTATAAGTTAGTCTTCCACCACAATTTAAGCTCCATTGATCAGAAGTCTTTGTTTTGTTCTCTGATTTACACCAGGTGTGCACAACGCAATAAGCTTGGCATACAGTAAATATTCAACAAACATTCGTTAAGTGAATGTAGAAATTTATGTAACCACCCACTACTCCCTGACAAGTCTCTGCATTCCTTAAACAACTTCCTCCTGTTCTATGGGGGAGATAGCAATGTGCCTATTTACTTTACGCTTTTAATTCCTAAAACTCTTCCCTCACCCAACTGGATTGGAAAAGTATGCCAAAGCTCCACTAAATCCAAAGCTCCACTAAATCCAAATATAATCCTATATATCTGGTATACCCTTCCCTGACCCCCATTAATTTGACATAATCTCCTGTTCCTAATTTGAAAAACCAACATGGACCAGTGGAAAAAAGTCCAGGAATGAACATCAGAAGACTCTCTGCTCTGGGTCATGTTACCACATAGCTGTGTAACCCTGGGCTGAACTTTTTTTTTTTTTTTAACACCTTTATTAGAGTATAAGTGCTTTACAATGGTGTGTCAGTTTCTGCTTTTATAACAAAGTGAATCAGTTATACATATACATATGTTCCCATATCTCTTCCCTCTTGCGTCTCCCTCCCTCCCACCCTCCCTATCCCACCCCTCTAGGTGGTCACAAACCACCCAGCTGATCTCCCTGTGCTATGCGGCTGCTTCCCACTAGCTATCTATTTTACGTTTGGTAGTGTATATATGTCCATGCCACTCTCTCACTTTGTCCCAGCTTACCCTTCCTCCTCCCCGTATCCTCAAGTCCATTTCTCTAGTAGGTCTGCATCTTTATTCCCGTCTTGTGCCTAGGTTCTTCTGACCATTTTCTTTTCTTTTTTTTAGATTCCATATATATGTGTTAGCATACAGTATTTGTTTTTCTCTTTCTGACTTACTTCACTCTGTATGACAGTCTCTAGGTCCATCCACCTCACTACAAATAACTCAGTTTCATTCCTTTTTATGGCTGAGTAATATTCCATTGTATATATGTGCCACATCTTCTTTATCCATTCATCTGTTGATGGACACTTAGGTTGTTTCCACGTCCTGGCTATTATAAATAGAGCTGCAATGAACATTTTGGTACATGACTCTTTTTGAATTATGGTTTTCTCAGGGTATATGCCCACTAGTGGGACTGCTGGGTCGTATGGTAGTTCTATTATTAGTTTTCTAAGGAACCTCCATACTGTTCTCCATAGTGGCTGTATCAATTTACATTCCCACCAAGAATGCAAGAGGGTTCCCTTTTCTCCACACCCTCTCCAGCATTTACTGTTTGTAGATTTTTTGATGATGGCCATTCTGACCAGTGTGAGATGATATCTCATTGTAGTTTTGATTTGCATTTCTCTAATGATTAACGATGTTGAGCATTCTTTCATGTGTTTGTTGGCAATCTGTATATCTTCTTTGGAGAAATGTCTATTTAGGTCTTCTGCCCATTTTTGGATTGTGTTTTTTTTTTTTTTTTTAAACATCTTTATTGAAGTATAATTGCCTTACAATGGTGTGTTAGCTTCTGCTTTATAACAAAGTGAATCAGTTATACATATACAATATGTTCCCATTTCTCTTCCCTCTTGCATCTCCCTCCCTCCCACCCTCCCCATCCCACCCCGCTAGGTGGTCACAAAGCACCGAGCTGATCTCCCTGTGCTACGCGGCTGCTTCCCACTAGCTAGCTATTTTACATTTGGTAGTGTATATATGTCCATGACACTCTCTCACCCTGTCACATCTCACCCCTCCCTCTCCCCATATCCTCAAGTCCATTCTCTAGTAGGTCTATGTCTTTATTCCCATCTTGCCACTAGGTTCTTCATGACCTTTTTTTTTCCCCTTAGATTCCATATATATGTGTTAGCATACTGTATTTGTTTTTCTCTTTCTGACTTACTTCACTCTGTATGACAGACTCTAGGTCCATCCACCTCACTACAAATAAACCAGTTTCATTCCTTTTTATGGCTGAGTAATATTCCATTGTATATATGTGCCGCTTCTTCTTTATCCATTCATCTGATGATGGACACTTAGGTTGCTTCCATGTCCTGGCTATTGTAAATAGAGCTGCAATGAACATTTTGGTACATGACTCTTTTTGACCTATGGTTTTCTCAGGGTATATGCCCAGTATTGGGATTGCTGGGTCGTATGGTAGTTCTATTTGTAGTTTTTTCAGGTGTTGTTTGTTTTTTTGATATTGAGCTGCATGAGTTGCTTGTATGTTTTGGATATTAATCCTTTGTCAGTTGCTTCATTTGCAAATATTTTCTCCCATTCTGAGGGTTGTCTTTTCATCTTGTTTATGGTTTCCTTTGCTGTGCAAAAGCTTTTAAGTTTCATTAGGTCCCATTTGTTTATTTTTGTTTTTATTTCCATTTCTTTAGGAGGTGGGTCAAAAAGGATCTTGCTGTGATTTATGTCAGAGTGTTCTGCCTATGTTTTCCTCTAAGTGTTTGATGGTGTCTGGCCTTACATTTAGGCCTTTAATCCATTTTGAGTGTATTTTTGTGTATGGTGTTAGGGAGTGTTCTAATTTCATTCTTTTACATGTAGCTGTCCAGTTTTCCCAGCACCACTTATTGAAGAGGCTGTCTTTTCTCCACTGTATATTCTTTTACCATTGCGACAAAAAGAATAAAATATCTAGGAATAAACCTACCTAAGGAGACAAAAGACCTGTATGCAGAAAATTATAAGACACTGATGAAAGAAATTAAAGATGATACAAATAGATGGAGAGATATACCATGTTCTTGGATTGGAAGAATCAACATTGTGAAAATGACTCTACTACCCAAAGCAATCTACAGATTCAATGCAATCCCTATCAAACTACCACTGGCATTTTTCACAGAACTAGAACAAAGCTACAGTAATCAAGACGGTATGGTACTGGCACAAAAACAGAAATATAGATCAATGGAACAGGATAGAAAGCCCAGAGATAAACCCACGCACATATGGTCACCCTATCTTTGATAAAGTAGGCTGGGCTGAACTCTTAACATCTGAGCCTGCTTCCTCATTTTTTTAATGAACCAGTGGTACAATCTGATCTGTAAAATTTCTTTGGATTCTAATGTTATATGACTGTAATTATAATTTAAGCACAATGTTTATAGTGTATATTTATGTAAACAGCACACCTCATAAACTGGTGTTATTTTACCACTAATTAAATCTCATATTGTTTTTAACATCATATAGATAAGTCAGGTGTCCATTGATTTACTTTTTATCTCCTCAACTATACTGTAAATTATTGGAGATACTGATTCTGTCCTCTTTGTTTCCATACTACCAGGAATAAGTAACAATAACATAACAATAGCACAGCCTAATATTTATATGAGCCAGAGACCCTTCTAACCATTTCACATTTAATTCTCAAGGCCAGCTTGAGAGGTAGATACTATTATCATCTTCATCAGACCATTTTACAAACTAAGAACCTGTGACCCAGAGAGTTTAAGTAGTTGATGGATACTGAACATAATGGTAGATTTGAACCCCAGCATTCAGGTTCTAGAGTTCAACACACTGCTCCTTATTTAACTCTCAATACATATCAATTATTTAGATAAGAGGAAGGCAGAGGTCAGAACAAATGAATAAGTAGGTACCTTTTTGATTATAAAATGTTTGAATTTGAATAGATTAATATCTGGTTTCCTGAAGGAGAGTTCATCTTCTGTGTACACAAGTCAATATTGTTGCTACAGAATGTTTCTGCTGGGTACTGGCAGTTGCAACATTGTCTTGATCACTAAATTCAAGATACATATTTGGGGGCATAAGGTATGATGCTTCTTACCATTTCCCATTGGCAAAGTTCAGGGTAACACGGCTTTTCCATGGCTGCATCAGGGAAAAGAAATTTGGATGCGTAACTACATCCAAAAATCAAAATTAACAAGAGAGGCTTCCCAAAGACAGTTCCATTTCCAAATTAGTATGTGGAAGCCAAAGGAAGACCCTGCTGTTCTTTCCAGCTCTGCGCTCTGGTAGCAACCATTCAGCAGCAGTGAAAACATACTGGAGCAACGTGTTAAAAAAAAAAAAAAAAAAGATCCCTGAGAAGAACCACTGTTTTTTTCTGGATTTGCAAACAAAACAGACTACCAAATACATGCCAAATGAAAGTTATGTTTTATATGTGCATTTTTTTTTACCCTTTAGAAACTGCTTTCCGTAAAGTTATTGGCAAAGAAACAAAACAATTATATTCATGCAGGTGAAACTGAAGAGTGGAAACACTAAACTTAGGCCACAAAAATAGACCTTTGCCTGAATACCCTGACAAGATATAACTATTTGATGTATCTGTATTGAGAGAAGTTATTTCAAGGGATCAGTTGAAAAGTATATTTTATATTCGATTATATTTGGTTGTTATTATACAACAGCCTGCATGCTAGATATATACTGACTTTACTATCAATTATCTGCCCATTTCTCACTTTTTTTCTTACTGCCTAACCTTATAAAACAGTAACTCTAATCCAACTCACCATTTCCTTTCACCGGTCTCCTCTTATTTATCCTTTGATTTACTTGGTATCTCAACATTTTCCCTAGCTTTTGGAATACCTGTCACTTTTTTTATTGTTTTTGTTCGTTTGTTTGTTTACAAGCATGGGGTACTAGAAAGTGCATGGGCTTAGGGAGAGAACCAAATTCATTTCAAGTACTAACTCTGCCACTTTAGAACTTAGAGAATGGGTATAATATTTATAAGCTTTGGCTTTCTCCTTATAAAAGGACAATGGCCGTTTCAGGATTTGTTGTGACGATCATGTGAGGTAGAATATATCAAGCCCCCAATATCTGTCACAGAGTACCCCTTAGTATGCTAGCTCTGTTCTTTCTAATTGTTGTTTTTCATGAAACAACATTGTCTTGGTTGATATTCTATTCCTTTTGCAGTCCTTAGAGTTCTTTCCAGGGTTTATCTCCGATCTCCTTCAACAGTCATTCCAAATAGATTCAATTCATTTTCCTTAAGATACAATCTCATTATTCATCTATTTTTAACTAATTTTGTAAACTTTCACCATTTTGAGTATACTTGTTATGACTTCTCACTGGAGATGGCAAGAAGCGGGTTGAACAAGGAGTGGACAGTACTAATACTATAATAAGAGACAAATACACATATATGTATAGATTATAATAAAAGCTATAAAGGAAATAAGCAAAACTATATGGTAAAGAGTAATAAGTATTGAATTTAGACTCAGATATAAAAGATAATAAAAGGGTCAAGCTGGGATAGGAAAAACCTAAAGTACAAAGACCCTACAAATTTAAAGAACTTGACTATTCAAGCAATGTAAACATAGGGCAAGAAGGAAGAGCTGCGTTTGGAGAGGTAGGTAGAAGCCAGATCATGGGAGGTGTAATAAGCTATGGTAAGAAGTTAGGGTTGAAACTCATTGAAGGATTTCTTCTCAGGGAGTACCATGATCTGATTTTTAAATGATCTCCCTGGCTACTATGTGGATAACCAAGTAGATAGATAGATAGATAGATAGATAGATAGATAGATAGATAGATAGATATAATAGATAATAGATTATAGAGTGGGTTTATACACAGGGCACTCCGTTTATATCCTCAATGCTTTAGTACATACTTGGTACCCAATGTGTATTAATGAATGAGTCAGGAAATAATGTGTGTGAGTACGTGAGATTGTGTGTGTATGTGCATCTATGTGTATGTATGTAGATAAGACTGAAATCACATACTTGAGTGGATTTTTATGGAAAACTGTGACTTTTCCCCTCTTACTTTATAATTTCTCTATTTTATGATTCTCACAGAGTGGTATGTGAATTTTTTGGTAGATCAAAGACTAGGGTAATAAAGGGACTTCTGGGGGGATAAAGGTAGCAAAGAGAAGGCTGGCCTCTCTGCTGGTCCTCTGTGGAAGAGGAGAAGCATCTCAGCTGTCAACAGTCCCACAGTGAGAGGAAGCCCACTTAGGAGCTGATAACAGCAAGGAGGAGCCCATGATGAGAAGGACAGACTTCCACACTGACTCCTCAGAGAAGGTGCCGGATACTTCCTCTGGCAGAGGAAGCTGAACGCTGGTGGGAGAAAGGCGTCCATTGCTCGCTCTCTTCCTTGCTGAATCCTACCTTCACTTCTCCCTCTTTTGTCTCTCAGCTTATACCTCTAAGGAATACGTTTTGAAAACTAATAGATTCCAGTTAAGGCTCATTTCCACTCTAAAATTCTCTTTCTCTTACCTTTATTATAGTTCATTTTTTTTCTAACACTTGAATCTAATATTGACAGTCGATTATTTTGACCATGTAGATAAATGCCTACTGCCTAATGCCAAACTCACACATAGACACATAATTTATGTTTGTGCCTGCTACTGATAAAAATGAGAGGAACATGTTATAGTGAACAAAGCACTAGAGAGTACACATATTTAGAAAAATAGAGTTTAGAGCTTGTATAAAACAAGATTACAAATAATAAAGCATGGTTTAGAATAGCGCAGAAGAGTATTTGCTAGGAGAACAATCTCATTGTATGATTAGTTCTGACCATACTAGAGAAGAATCAACAATGTCTCTTCATTGTTTAGAAGTGCAAAAACTTCACAAAGAAAGCAAAAGTAAAATGGAAGGTGTCTAGAATTTTTTCAAAGCACATATATACTGGGAAAGGGGGAAAAAAAGGAGGAAGATCAAAACAGCATAGAGCAAAATGATAAAGAAAAGAAAAACTCTGAATGGTCCTAAAAGGAACCTCAGGAATCAGCTTAACTTATTTACTAGAGAAGACAACAGAAGTCCACACACAGAGGGGAGGTGAGCCTGGATTCCTCCCTTACGGGCACTGGGCTTTGGGAGTGTAACAGAAGAGACCTCTCAACTTGGGCACTATTGACATTTGGGGCCAAATACATCCTTGTTTGGCAGGGAGGAAGGTTTTTCCTGTATTTTATGGGATATTTAACAGTATCTTTGTCCTCCGTCCTCTGGATGCCAGGAGCGTGTGCCCACGTGCGCACACGCACCCATCCCCCAATTTGTGACAACCAAAAATGTCTCCAGATGTTGCCAAATATCCCCTGGAGTCAAAATCACACCCGGTTCAAAACCAGTGCTTTAGAAGTTCTGTCCCTTAAGATTTCTTCTCCCCACATCCCTGTATTAATATCCATGGTTTCATTAAGGGGAAAATAGGAAACCAGAAAAGCTAGGAACTGTTATTATTATTATTATTTTTGGTAAATGCTCAAATGTGTGAGAAAAGGGAATGGAAGAAAGCAAGCACTTTAGAAAAGTTCAGGAAGAGCTATAATTCTGACTTTAATGTCACATCATCTTACTGATTAAATCTATTCTATTCTAAACCATTCAAACATGGCAAATGGAGACATTATAGCACTCAATTAGAAATAGAATTAGTGAATTTTAAGGTTTTTAACTTCATTAAAGATTGAAGTTTTTAAAGAGCATACACACCTACACACTCCTACACATTCACACACCTATCAGCTGCATTCATTACTGGAGATCCACTCATTCACAGCAACAGAGCTCACAATCTGTATTTTTTTTTTTTCCAAGAGTGATGCCCATTGGCTGTTCTATGTAATAAATTGCACTGTGCATTACAGAACTGCTCCAGGCAGCCAAAAATACATAAAGATATAGAACACCCTCTTTTTCAGTTTCCTAAGGGAAATATTTCTTATAGAGACTATCAAGGGTTTTATTTCCCTCATCAAGCTTTTAATGAACGAACCATTTGTTAGGTACACCTATGGTGCTGATTATCCTGCATGAAATAGAATACATAGCTCTTTGGTTAGAAAAGGTTAGAAGTGTACCTGCCAATGCATCTACACGGACAATCCAGATTTCACGTTTTCCTCTATAGCGTTGAATTATAAAGAATACAGGAAAGGGCTTCCCTGGTGGCGCAGTGGTTGAGAATCTGTCTGCCAATGCAGGGGACACGGGTTCGAGCCCTGGTCTGGGAAGATCCCACATGCCGCGGAGCAACTGGGCCCGTGAGCCACAACTACTGAGCCTGCGCGTCTGGAGCCTGTGCTCCGCAACAACAGAGGCCGCGATAGTGAGAGGCCCGCACACTGCGATGAAGAGTGGCCCCCGCTTGCCGCAACTAGAGAAAGCCCTCGCACAGAAACGAAGACCCAACACAGCCAAAACTAAATAAATAAATAAATTTATAAAAAAAAAAAAAATACAGGAAAAGATAGAGAATTTGTTAGCTCTGTTCTTCCCATCATAGTGAATAAAGTGTGCTAGAAGGGCAGCAAGTATGCACCATATGGTCCTATGTGAACCTAGGAAAAATAGGTGCCTGTTCTGGGATTGGGACAGAAGGAAGGTGGAGGTGCTATTTATTCCTCCATGTCATGTATAGTGTCTCCTGTGAAGTTACTCTGAAGTTTAGGTTTTATTAAGTTATCCAGTAGAGAAAAGGTTATTGACTGGAGTTACCAAATAGAAGTCAGAGACAACACAATTTGATCATCCAAGACATCATTTTCCTTGACAAAGAAAGTCAGACTAGGCTCCTACAACAAATGGAAAGTCGTTTTAAGTAAGTGTAGAACTGACTGGAGATCAGAGGCCTTAAGTAGAAGGTTGAAAAAACATTGATTTCCTTATTTTTCCCTGGCATTATCATGTCAAATGCATTCCTAAGACTGAAGAATAAAGCTAAATTAATTTTAATCATGCACATTTCTACCTTTTTGTATTCTATGTGGAAATAATAAATACAAAGGGAATATGACTAATTTCAAGGTTTTACTTCATGTCACGCTCCTGAGAATACATTTTTCGGCAAACGCATAGATATACCTTTATTTTATTCATCTAAGAGTTTACCCAGTACAGCTCTAGGCTTCAATACGCTAAAAAACAACTCTTCCTGCTATAAAAGTATCACATCAAAATTCAGGTCCTCATCAATTTCACACACATTAGCCTCCTACAGTTAAGCAATTATTTCCTTGAGATACTTGCTACTCTCATTTCACAACTAATTTGGTTCATATAAATTGATGAAGACAACAGAATTATAAAGTTACATTTATAACATCTTGGTATCAGTTCATTAAAAAAATCAATCAACTGGATATTGGGAAACATGCCACGTATAAGATTGTGCTCAGCTCAGAGGTAGAAGTAAGAACAGGAATTCTGTCCTCTGAAAGCTTTAGGAGATTAAGCCTTTTCAACCAGGGTAGTCAAACATCTGAACTACATAATATACGATTTCAAACTAGTGAAAACAATAAAAGTGACTTAAAATTTTAAAAGGATTTGAGATCACCATGGGATGAGTGTTCAGGCTTTTTGTGGAAAACACATGGGACTTCGTCGTAAAAATTGAGGGCTTCATGGAAGATTTTCCAATGGGAACATGATGACACAGCGGAAGCACTCACTTTGGAATTTTCATCAGGAGGGGGATGTATGGAGTGGACTTGTTGAGAGGTGGGAAGCAGAGAGAAGAACAAGGACACTGCCACTGCCCACGTGTAGCTCCAACAAAAAAAGCAAAGATGAAAATATTGATCACCTATTCTCTGCCAAGTGTTGTGATAAATTCTAGGAATCCAGAGATGAGTGAGACGTGAGAGTGGAGGAGTTTACAATTTAAGATGGAACAAAGAGCGATTGTTATTATCCAAGATATGGGGTGCCATATATACCAGAGGATGGTAGATTATTCTCTGGGGTTTGAGAGAGGAAATGATACTAAGTTATTACTAAATGTTACGAAAACTGAATCTTGAAGGATGAGGAGGAGTTTTCTGGGGTAGCATTTAGAGGATGGGATTCTTGGCAGATAGTGGAAAGTAGTCAGCGTTTATGGTGTAAAGCAGGAAAAATGAGGCCAAATAACTCCAGCTGGGCTCAGTTTGGGCACACTCATGAATTAGTCTGCTTAGAAATTAGGACTTATAGGTAATGGAGAAAATATCGAAGTATTTTCCTTGCATTTTAGAAATATAAACTTGGATAATGTGAGAGAGAGAAATGAGAAACAATAGGGAGAGTATGAAAAAGGCTCCTGGGAGAATCCCAATGAGACGTGATCAGGGCATCATTGGTATGAGGTGCTGCGTTCAACAAATACATCAGATGTGTCATATTCAACAATGTCTGATCCTCGGTGAATGAAAGCCAGTGTGTTGAATTAATATGAGAGGCTGTGTGGTAGAATGGCTAAAAGTGCTGACTTCAGACTCAGATATTTTCTGGACCCTTTTTCAAACTTTTCTAACTACTAGCTGGAGTGGTCTAGGTGAGTTATTCTATCTCTATGCCTCTGTTTCTTCATCTATGCAATGCAGATGATAATAGCCTTTATACTGAGGAGTTACTGAATTAAATGATTTAATATTTGTGCACATTATCTTTGTTTAAACAGTGACTGAAACAGAGAAAGACCCCAATCAGTATTAGCCACTGGGAAATCTGGCTCCAGAGATACATGCTTATAACTGCTAGGCCATAAAAACAGGACAGTGATTGAAAAGAAACACTCATTCTGGCAAGTAAGATGGCCTTTATTATCTTTTTAAATGATGGCTTTTTGAACTAGGAAAAGGAACAGATGGAGGAAGCACTTCCAAAGAACTGGTGGCACTTGCTAAATCATTACGTGTGCCAGGCAAAGATGAAGAACAAAATTGGAATTTTCTAAAGGTTTTGAACTTGGATACTACAAGAATGATTTTACCATTGATATAAATTAGAAAGACGGTTTCACAATTGTACCTAACTCACAAGTCAGCTGAAGCCTTAAGCAAGTTAATGAATTGGGGAGGACTTAGCACAGTGACAGGCATGGTGTAAGCATTCAGTAGCCATTAGCCATCATCACAGATCTTCACTGCAATCCCAGGAGTAGATGACAGACACATCTGGATGACCCTGGAGTCTCATTTCTTCCAGACTTTTAGTTCTATAGCAGAGCTGCATCGGCAGATCTGAGTCAGCACAGCAGAGAAGCAGACTGATATCAGCCACTGGGCTCCAGGGGGCCTCCCTTTTCTAATAAGGCAGCTTTTTTTTTTTTTGACTCCTTCCCCCATCATGACATGAAGCATTAAAAGTGAAGGCTCCTCTCTACTGGAACCTTGGCTATGGTGTCAGCCAACCATCTACGCCCAGTCAAAGCTAAGAACTTGAGGCACTGTTTGTATCAGTACTTTACTACTTCTCTTATAGTTCTCCCCGCGTCTCTCAATAAACGGTGTCATATCTGTATGCCAAGAAGCAACAGGCATTTGATGAAGGAGGGAGGTGGAGATTTGGCGTAGGTCTGTACAGGAATTGAAAGAGGCATTTCAGGTTGGGAGATGGTTGAAACTCATGTCCAAAGGGGTAGGCGATATTTACAGGCAATAGTGGGTTGTAGTCTAGACTCAAGTCAGCAATGTCAGGATTAAAGATAAAATAACAGGGAATTTGAATGAGGGGGAGGAAGACTGCTGGGAAATCAGAGGTGAGCAGTACTCCAGTATCCAGGCAGGGCACTGGCAGCATGGTGAAATGTCCAGGGGTAGCAAAATCTCAGCCTGTGGACAGAGGTTCAGCACTAGGGATTGGATCTCTGAAATGATCCCAGAAAGACTAGAGGTGCTAGAAGAATGAGTGGCAGATTATCAGCATCTTTCAGAAAATATCAGATGCTAATAAGTGCTACAGCAAAGATCTAGGCAGAACTTTACTTGTAAAAATTAGATCTTAAGGAGTGAGAGAAAAAAAGCAGTGGCTGGAGAAGAAAGAAGACTCAGAAATAACTGTAGGAATTCAGTTATCAAAATTAGGGTCTGTGCTTAGGTTAGAAAGGCCTCAAGGGAAATGTGTCAGAATAAAATAAATCGTAAAATTGAATTATGATCAAAGATTCGTCCATACACATAATTATTTCCTGATACAATGTTACCAAAGGTAATACTTTCTAAGCAGTATTGTGTGGCTTCCCGACAAATTTTCTTGTTAAGAGCTTTTATAAACAAAGGAAAGAGACTAAGAAATACTTGTGGTAAACATCTCAGAGAGCATCCAGAGGAATCATTCTTTAGGCTGATCTCAACTCAATTTCAGAGGTTCCCAAGTAGCTCTCCAGAATCAGCAGGAAACCTATCCCAAAGAGACTCATTTCCACAACTAATTATAATGAAGTCATAGATAACCCAATGAGCCTAAATTCTCATTGCTCAAATTGCTTAAATTCATCAAAGAAAAAGAAAGGAAGATGATAGTCAAATGGCGCTATTTCACAGTCTGAATTTCCTGCTTGAGTTAATTACCCAGGGTAATTCTCAACATGAGGGTTTGGGGGAGAGGTTCCAATCCAATGAGTTTGCATTATTTCAGATTATGAAGGTAAATCTCTGATTTTTCTATGCCAACACTATTTTTATTTTGTTAACTATTTAAAACAAAATTATATACTCAACAGTAAAAATATCTATGATGTGACAGTTAATTTCATGTATCAACCTGACTTGGCCACAGGGTGCCCAGATGATTGGTTAAACATTATTCTGGTGTGTGTCTGTGAAGGTGTTTCTGGGTGAAAGTTACATTTGAATCTTAGCCTTAGTAAAGCAGACTGATCTCCCAAACGTGGGTGAGCCTCATCCAATATGCTGAAGGCCTGAACGGAACTAAAAGGCAGAGTAACAGGGAATTCCTTCTCTCTGCCTGATGGTCTTCAAGCTGGGACACTGGTCTTTTCCTGCCTTCAGACTCAGGCTGAAACACTGGTGTTCCTTTGGTCTTGAGCCTGCCAGCTTTCAGATTGGATCTCATACCATCAGTTTTCCTGGTTCTCAGGCCGTTGGACTCGGAGTGAAATTACACCACGGGGTCTCCTGGGTCTCCAGCTTTTGACCTCTTGGCCTCCAGAATTCTATAAGCCCATCCTTTCTAACAAATCTCTTCCTCTCTCTATATACATCCTATTGGTTTTCACTGGAGAACCCTGACTAGTACGGCTGACTTATCATCTATTGTATAAATCTATATTGCTTAAATTTACCAATTACTCATCTGTCAGAGAAGTTTCAGTTCTTAAACTTATATGAAGCATAAAGATGAAGGGCCTCTCAGCAAAACTACTCTGCTCTGTGTCCTCACTTCTCTTGTTTTGGAAGCATATTCAATGCATCCATATATTAAGTTTGGGACTCCTGAGCTGTGTCCTTTGCTGGTCTTGCATAATTCATTTTTAGTCTCATAGTTTGTAGTAGTGATGTCTGATTTTTTTCTCTTTGATTAGTTCATTTGTACAGTAAACTAAAGCTTTTTAAAACATGACCTGGTCCCTAGTGGGAGTATTTAACCTCCATTTTATCCACCTAAGTTTACTAAATTTCATCCTCTCCTTGCAACTTTTAAAAATTATTATACACACACACAATCATGTTATATTCATCTTGCCTGAAAAAGGCAAGGAATATTTTAAAAGGCCCCCAAACCTTGTAGAAGCTAGAGTGGGTATGGTATCCTGCTGTGTGATTATAAATTAAAATGTCCCCTTTGCTTTCTAAAGAATAAGTCAATACATCATATCACAAAATGTTCCCCCCAGTCTCTTTTTTCTTTCATGTTGGAATATAATGCTTCTATTGATGTGGAAATGCACCAGCATGCAATGAAGTATAATTGAAGGTAGATTTCCACTCAGCTGGCATGATGATAGCACAGCCACTTTGGGAATTGAAATATAATAAAAAGGTCAGTTAGGTGACACTACCTAGGAGCAACACACTGTTCACTCAGACGCTTTTTACTTGGTACCATGTGACTCTTACAGCAAGTCTATTTGTGAACTTGGGAGAATAAAATCAGCAATCTGTGTTGTAGGTATATCCAAGGTTATCTATATTTATATCTGTAGATCTGTATCTGTAGCTCTATGTGCATCTCACTTTTGGCTGTTGCTAAACAAGAGGAGATATGCTATCCTAGCACGTGCCTAGGCTCCTAATTAAAATGATCACGATGCCCCCATGAAGCAACCTTCCTCAGGCTCCATCTCCCCTAAGAATCCGAAGCCATGTTTTGTTTTCAGAATTCTAAAATGATGGATTTCTGAGTTTTCCTTGAACACTTTGGATATCTAGAAGACCATCAAAAAGTAAAAACTTCTAAAATCAATCTTTAGATACTTTTTTGGTAGAAGTATATGTAGCCTATTTGGAAATAGAGAGATTTGTATGCATTGATTCACTATTAAGAGAGAAAAATAAAATGTTTTTCCCTGATAGCTAGCAACAGTTTTAAGGGAAAATGCCTTTATATATGAATTCATCTAGCTCCCCCTCCCTTCCTCCCTCCCTCCCTTTATTTATCCTGGAAAAAAAAAAAGTTTTAAAATTAGTTATGTATATTTTCAAATAAAAGCTCGTAGACCCAACATAAAATGTGCCATTTGTTATGTAAATGCCATTAAGGAAATTAAGTTGAAGCCCATTGTTTAAGGACGCACTTTTAAAAAACGGATATTATATATATGCTTCTGTTTAAGTAGGGAAACTAGACTTTTTAAATCGATGTAACCTACTCTCTGTAATTTCCATTCATAATGTTGTTAAGCATTATACTTTTTAGGACTATCATTTCACCCTCAATTATTTATGCTTGGTGTTTGTTTTGGAAAATTTGGATATTATGGAAAATGTATTAAGAAATTAGTAATGGACTGATAACCTACCAATTAGAGATAATTAGTTAGCATTATCCAGATTTTATTTCATTCAGATTTCTTTTCTAACTATCTATATATTTATAATAATATTGGGGTCATAATCTATATAAATTTTTGTAAACACTTTTATTCACTATATTTTCCAATGTTATTAAATATTTTTGAGAAACATGATTTCTCATAACATAATAGTATTCCACATAAGCATATACTCTTTAAAATCACCTCTTCACTTAAAATATTTACTTGTTTTCAATTACTGTAAAACAAAGTACTTGACAAATGTGAAGTAATGCCTAAACATTACTTATTTTTTGAGTTACAGAAATTTAAGAAATCTAGAAAATTATCTGCAGTTTGAAATCATAGAGCTGAAAATCAATTCTCAATAAATAATTAAAACATAAAAAATAGTATTATAAACTAAACCAGTTTTTCTTATGTGAGGAAAAAGAAATCTCATGATGCAAGTTATCACTGAACTTTGAAATTGGTGTGAATTAATTCTTTCAAATATTAATATATTAACTACATTTTCAAACGTTCATAAAATCAAGAGAGGAGATATCCTAACTGCTTAGGATAGACAGTGCCAGGAGTAGTCCCAGGGAAATAAATTTGCTGAGACCGAACTGGGAACTTGCCAGTATCTGCCAGCAAGTTCCCCAGCTACACACAAAGCCAAGAAAATGTCTACTCCTTAGGCTATGGTCTGAATGTGTGGTGTGTCCCCCAAAATTCACATGTTGAAATTTTAATGCCCAGTATGGTATTAGTAGGTGGGGCCTTTGGTAGGCGCTAGGTCATGAGGGTGGAGCCTTCATGAATGGGATTAGTGTTCTTATAAAGAAGACCTCACAGGCTCCCTCACCCCTTCCACCATGCGAGGACACAGCAAGAAGTCTGCAGTCTGCAACCAGGAAGAGGACCCTCACCAGAGCTCAAACGGGCTGGCACCGTGATCTCAGGCTTCCAGCCTCCAGAACTTTGAGAAATAAGTGTGTGTATATGAGCCATGAAGTCTATGGTATTTTGTTATGGCAGCTTGATTGGACTAAGATAATTTCCCTTAAAGCACCCAAATGGAAGTTTATCAAGGGTTTACAAAGGAAATCGTACTACAAAACAGAAATAAAAAGAGACCCCGGAAAGATTCCCTTTGGAGACAGAAATACAAAGATGATGTTTGCTGAGTACAGGTTTCTGAAGCAGTGTGGATGCTGAGAAGTCATTCTATAATTGAAGCAATGTCTACATGAACAGAATGAGGAGGTTTGAATAATTCAGCTTAGCAAACAGTTGATTTAGGAGGAAGGCATATTCTGAATGGCTCTTCTAAAAGGCTTTGTTTACATGGATAGAAATTGATTTTTTTTTTCAATAGGTGAGAAAGGTCATTAACAGAAATCACTTTCCTTCCACCATATGAATGCTGAACCACATTTTATGACCTTACTGATATGGGCAGACAAAAATTTTAGAGTATGATTCTAAACATCTGTCTGTAATTTAGTGGCATAAAATTGAGGCAGTTTGCAATAAAAAACTTATTTCAAATGGTAGGCAGGTTTTTCTTTTGTGTGTGTGTGTGTGTGTGCTTTGTTTTCTTTTGTTTGGCTATGTATCAGACAGTAATACACATGGACATTTTTTTTACTACTATTACAATATTATAATATTGTTCCTGGAAGATACATTTAGTTTCCTAATATGGATTGATGGAGTACATACACTCAGGCAATTAGAACTTTAAAAAATTCCAACTCTTCAAATGAGAAGACCAATCTGTAGGTCAGTGTTTTCCTAATTATGGGTTGCAGCTTGTTTTTAGGTCATGAAATCATTTAGTGGGTCATGGTGATTTTTTTTTAATGGAAAAGAAAAAAGTTAGAAAAGAAAACATCAAAATTATGAGAGCACATTAAAGCACAAGGTAAATTTTATTTCATAAAACTTTGTTTCAGTAGGTATTGAGTATGATATAAAATATTTTCTCACTGTTTTGATCAAAATCATTTGAACTTGGAGGATGTTATGCTAAACGAAATAGACAAAAAAAGACAAATACTGTATGACCTCACTTATATGTAGAATCTTAAAAGACTAGAAGTCATATAGAATCAAAGCGTAGAATGGTGGTTGCCAGCGGCTTGTTGAATATTGGTCAAAGAGTACCAATTTTCACAGTCAGGAGGTGAAAAAGTTCTAGGGTATCTAATGCACAGCATGGTGATTATAGTTAAGAATACTGCATAGTGTACTTAAATACAAAATAAAATAAGAGAGAGATCGTAAGTGTCCTCACCACACACACAAAAGATAACTATGTGAGGTGATACATGTATTAATTAACTTGTTTGTGGTAATCCTGTCACGATGTACATGTATATTAAAACATCACATTGTACATCTTTAAGAAAAATCACACTGTACAACCTAAATATATACAGTTTTAATTTGTCAATCACACCTCAATAAAGCTGGAAACAATTTAGGTGCACAAAATCATCTCTAGGTCCACCTTTCCCGGGGTAATGGATATGAAAGGTAAAATGAAAATTATTCTCAGAGTGAACAGATGTTATCCATTTGACCCTTTCAGCATGTTTTTTTCTTTTTAGCACTTATTCCTAGTTAAAGGTAATGCACAAATATATATTCACCAGTCAGTGACCTCTGTTCTAAATAGAAATAAATGTAGTGGAATGTTTTATGAAAGCTGATGTTGCAAGTTGGAAAATATTTTCACAGAGAGATAACCCACTCTGCAAATTCAAGGTTACTCAGAGTTTGACTAATTTTTACAAGTCATAGTCAATATCTAATGAGACTTAAAAATTAATCACAACTTAGAGGGAAAAAATGCGAGAGGGTGAATAATATATTGAATAGTCTCTAACTTATCGAATTTATTTTGAATTCATCACCAAAGAACAATATTTTCCAAGATGGCTTTTCAACCAAATGACTTACCTTCATCTTGGACTACAGAACTTATTATTTAGAAGCAGCACACACATGTGTGTGTGTGAACAACAACATGTTATTAGTGTTTTCCTCTTCTAGATTTTCTGTTATCGCCTACATTTTTGCAACCAAGCTATTTCAAAAAAGAAGTAAAATAGGACTGTCATTCTTCAGTGCTCATGCTGTTGATAAGAATAGGGTAGATATAGTTCTCAGTGTATAAGACTTTCACCTCCAAGGTAAAGGAAATTGAAGATGATTCAAAGAGATGGAAAGATATCCCATGATCTTGGACTGGAAGAATATTGTTAAAATGGCCAAACTACCCAAAGCAATCCACAGATTTAACGTGATCCCTATCAAATTAGCTATGACATTTTTTTCACAAAACTAGAACAATAACCCTAAAATTTATTCGGAAACACGAAAGGCCCACAATTGCCAAAGCAATCCTGAGGGAAAAGAAAAAAGCTGGGGGCATAATCCTTCCAGACTTCAGACAATACTACAAAGCTATAGTAATCAACACAGCATGGTATTGGCATAAAAACAGATATATAGATCAATGAAATAAACCCAAACACCTACAGTCAATTAATCTTTGACAACAGAGGCAAGAATGTACAATGGAGAAAAGACAGTCTCTTCAGCAAGTGGTGTTGGGAAATCTGGACAGCCCCATGTAAATCAATGAAGTTAGACTACTTCCTCACACCATACACAAAAATAAACTCAAAATGGCTTAAAGACTTAAATATAAGACAAGACACCGTAAAACTCCTAGAAGAGAGCATAGGCAAAACATTCTCTGACATAAATCATAGCAATATTTTCTTAGATCAGTCTCCCAAGCCAAAAGAAATAAAAGCAAAAATAAACAAATGGGACCTAATCAAACTTATCAGCTTTTGCACAGCAAAGGAAACCATAAACAAAATGAAAAGACAACCTAGGGACTGGGAGAAAATAACTGCAAATGATGCAACCAACAAGGGCTTAGTTTCCAAAATATATAAACAGCTCATACAACTCAATATCAAAAAAACAACCCAATCTAAAAATGGGCAGAAGATCTAAATAGACATTTTTCCAAAGAAGACATATAGAGGGCCAATAGGCACATGAAAAGATGCTCAACATTTCTAATTATTAGAGAAATGCAAATCAAAACACCACCAGTCAGAATGGCCATCATCAAAAAGTCTGCAAATAATGAATGCTGGAGAGGGTGTGGAGAAAATGGAACCCTTCTACACTGTTGGTGGAAATGTAAATTGGTACAGCTACTATGGAAAACAGTCTTGGAGGTTCCTTAAAAGACTAAAATTTGAAGTACGATATGATCCAGCAATCCCACTTCTGGGCATTTATCCGGAAAAGACAAAAACTCTAATTCCAAAAGATACATGCACCCCAATGTTCATTGCAGCACTATTTACAATAGCTAAGACATGGAAGCAACCTAAGTGTCCACTGACAGATGAATGGATAAAGAAGATGTGGCACATATATAAAATGGAATATTACTCATTCATAAAAAAGAATGAAATGATGCCATTTGCAGCAACATGGATGAACCTAGAGATGATCATACTAAGTGAAGTAAGTCAGAGAAAAGACAAATATCATATGATATCACTTATATGTGGAATCCAAAAAATAATAAAATGAACTTATTTACCAAACAGAAATAGACTCACAGACATAGAAAATAAAATTATGGTTACCAAAAGGGAAAGGGAGGGGAGGGATAAATTAGGAGTATGGGATTAACAGACACACAATACTACACATAAAATAGTTAAACAGTAAGGATTAACTGTATAGCACAGGGAACTATATCCAATATCTTGTCACAACCTATAATGGGAAAAGAATCTAAAAAAGAATCTATATTTGAATCACTTTCTTGTACACCTAAAGCTAACACAGTATTGTAAATCAACTATACTTCAACAGTAAATGAATAGGGTATATATAATACAGAACGATTTCCCTTTGTTAAACCAAATATTAGTGTCCTCCATGTATGGGAAAAAATGGAAATCTTTGAAACATAAATATTTTCTTTGGACTATGTAAGAGTGAGACTATATAAAACTTTGGATTTCACATCTGTTCTCCTTAATTTGCACAGATCCTTAGCTAAATTGACAAAAACGTCTGAAGTCTACTTTTATCATATTTAAGCAAATCTATTAAGGTAAATTAGTTATTGCATATTGGATTCCTTTGTTCTTTCATATTTTAATAAACACAGTTTAAAATAGATGAGAGTATCTTGGAGTCCTAAATTAGACCAAATTAAATTAGTAAATGTCTATTAATCACTATGTTTAAGATCCTATTCTTTTAATTATAATGGTTCCTGTTATGTGGAAAACCACCAAGAGGTCAGGTTTGCTCAGTGAATGCCAGGAGGGAAGCCTTCATCCTTATATTTTTATGTGTTTAAGCATTAGAAAAGAATCATTAAACATAACAGAATCTAGTGGGGAATTTCTCAACTGTGGTAAATATTTGTATGTGTATTTGTTTTATGTGTTATTCTGGTCTCTCCAGATAATTTCTATTTGCTCTAAATCTCCCCAGGTGGATTTATACTGGGAAGTAGTGATAAAATATGGTGATCAATCATTTTGACTCTGAACATTCAGGGAAAAAGCAAAACTAACAACATAAGAACAGAAAAAGTAAACATCTAGGTATTTCACAATAGCTTTTGATTTCTATAATTCAGAGACATCTGTGACATAATGATTCCTGTCTTCCTTGAGTCCTTTTCAGTATAGTCCACAGAGCCAGGCCATACAGAAACACACAGCCTATTGTATGAAAAGACACCTATCCTTGAGCAGGAGATATTCTGTGTTCAAGGAGCCACAGTGCTGAATTCAAACATTCCTGGAGCACCTCATACGTTACAGGTGCTGCTCTACATGCAGGGGCGTGGCCTCTGCCTTCAAGGAGCTGATAGCATAGAAGAGAAATGAGATGGACCAAATCATACAACATGTTAGCAACTGTGTCAGGTGTGTGCATATGGTGTCACGAGTGAATACGGAATATTTAGAAATCAGAGTCCACAGTCACACAGTTGAGCCTTCTCTTATGAACTTCCTCTCTCAGTATTTGGTACATCTGTAAGGGGCTCAGGAAACATTCTTTTTCCTTCTGTCTTCCATTTCTAAATAGTTCTTTACTTAAAATAAGTACTTACTTAAAACACCTATTGCAAGAAACATCTAGGGAAATTCGGTGATTTTTTAAATTATTTATCAGTCCCATATCATACATTGTTCTCTTTGTTTATGACATCTCACTTTGCAATCTCAGTTTTCTCTGCACCATCATAATCAAGGAATATTCCAAGGTCGCCAAGTTTGTTCAAATAACAACAATATTACCTAAGTCTCAGTTTATCACACAACTACCATGTCAAGTTTAAAAATTACTCTGCTTAGCCAGGCCAGTCTGCCCTCAGTCGATACATATCTCTTGTCATTCCTCTTTGTACTCACCCGCCCTTTTTTTCTGACACGTTGTACAATAGCAAGATCACTTTGAGCTTTTGATTCAAGCAGTAGAATATACCTTTAAAGTCATAATTAAATCAATACAGTCTTATTACTAATAGTAAAAGGTATTTGAATGCCCATAAAGTCAAAAGATAAACTACTCTTTCTTATGTTAATCAAATAAACATTCTTTGTTTTTAAACATATAACATTAACTTAGAGGAGTATCCACTGCTCTATTCAAAATGAACTAGCATTTGCAAAAAAAAAAAAAAAAAAAAAAAATGGAAGATTTCAGTCCTCTGAGACAGTCTCAACCAACTTTCCTCCTCGCCCACCCTCACCATCTCAGCGAGGTTCTGTTTCCCTCATTCAATCCGCACGCACTCAGGGCAGCTAAGAGAGTACCTCAAAAGTCTGATTCCAAACATAATCACGAGCATGTGACACCAACACAGCAACAACAGAACTTTAGCTGCGGAAATCACGATAGCAGTTTCAGGAGCGAACATTGAATAGATTTCACTGACCTGAGGAAATATCTATTTGGCTCATCTTGGTCTGCGTGATGTTGATGTGAACGCTGACTTTGCTGTCAGTGAGGTCAATCTCCACGTTGCCCAGATTATCCGCAAAATGACTGAAAAGCAGGAGACCATTGGGGTTCCAAGTCCTGAACTGGAAACTAACCGAAAACAGGTCCTGGTGAAGCCGTCCGGGCACCTCCAGGTAACTGGTAGCATTGAAAAAGACAGGTACCGTGTAGGGCTCCACGCACGTGAAACTCAAATTTCCCTGGAAAACAGAAGGGCATGTTTTAAGGAAAATGTAGAATAAAATCAGCATCCATGGAAGACAGTAGACAAAGCGATAGTTTTACAAATTTCAAAGCAGAACTTGAGCCTGTGTGAAATTCTCATGTGCAGCCGTGTGACACGGATGCAGCAATTGGATACCTCGGCATGTCCTTCCTGCTATAGCTAACAGGGTATAGCAGTTGGCTATCAAGTTGAGGGATTCATACAAGCACCATCCATCATGGAATTGAGAGACTGACAGCCTGATGTGATGGGCTGACTATGGAATGGATGTGTCCCTGTGTGGTGGGCTTGGGTGTGGACCACTGGACCTTCTGAAGACAGCAAAGAGCTGCTTTTCCCTCCCCCACTACTGATGCTGCATCAGCCAGGGAGGGAATGCCTTTGTCCTCTTTTGGATGGCCTTGGTCAAATGTTTATTAATATATAAATCTGGTCTCAGTGGGAACTATGATCATTTGGTTGCTATTTATTAAATTATTATGGGGCAAATACTCTTGGGTTTTATCTCAATACCTAATATATATGAATTAATATTAACTATTTAGCATCAATATGATTGTGATTATCTCGATTATTTTGTTATTCAACCCAAAATCTCATTTAAATTCCCATGAGGGACTTCCCTGGTGGCGCAGTGGTTAAGAATCCGCCTGCCAATGCAGGGGACATGGGTTCCATCCCTGGTCCGGGAAGATCCCACATGCTGCGGAGCAACTAAGCCCGTGCGTCACAACTACTGAGCCTGCGTTCTAGAGCCTGTGAGCCACAACTACAGAGCCTGTGTGCCACAACTACTGAAGCCCGCGCGCCTACAGCCCGTGCTCCGCAACAAGAGAAGCCACCGCAATGAGAAGCCCACGCACTGCAATGCAGAGTAGCCCCCGCTCGCTGCAACTAGAGAAAAGCCTGTGTGCAGCAATGAAGACCCAATGCAGCCAAAAATAAGATAAATAAATAAATAAATTTATAAAATAAATAAATTCCCATGAAGTGTGCATATATAACACATTAATGTTTGTGGAAACAGTGACATGAATGTACAAAAGGAAAAGAAAACTTGCAATAATTAAAACTTCCTCCGTCCCCTTCACACTTCCTCTATTTGGTACAAGGAAATTTGATTTATTATTCAAATACATTGAATTTTATATTCTAGTGTCTAAGTACCTTTCTTTTAAAGATATGAAAATCTACATATTCTTCCATCTTTTTTTAACCCACCATATCTTGAGGAATATGATTTGGAGACATTTTCACTTCAATTTTTGTTTGTTTGTTTAACAACATCGCATATTTGTCCCTAGATGCATAGCTCTTCCACTTTAGTACATTAAGCTAGGCTGTCTCTCTGAATTAATATTCAAATTAAATTTGTGCTGTGACTTCACAGATGATTATTTTTAAATGCTTACTTTTCCCGATGAAAAGAACTGGTTGTGCATAATAACTGAGATGTCATAAATGACTGCATGCCTGTGCTATGGGGATTGTCTCCCTGCAAAGTTAAAGGTATTTTCTGAGTAATGGTGCTGACTCTGGATCCACCTTAAATGAGGAAATGGGTGTGTATATGGAGAGGGGTGCAGGATGAGTGCTGAGTCGATTCCACTGAAATATCAGCACCTGACATCTTTGAAAGCAAATTTCCTACGTAAATATTTGCCTTTGTAGAGCTGCTTGCAAATGTCCAGCTTGCCTCTATACTGCCTAAACTTTTAATACATAGGTATATTTTTGTTTAAAAGCCTTTTTTATGTCTGCTCATTCTATTTTAACAAACATAATTATAGATAATTCATGCTTTTCTAAATGTCTTTGTTATTCAAGTTAAAATAGCATTTATAAGCACAATATATTTTGTGGTTAAATCTGATTTTGGAATGAGTCTCCGGAGTGCAATTCTCTGTAGTTTGGGTACCTAATTAATACATATGAGGACCAACTGGGAGGTCTGGGCAGAAATAACACTTTACTTCTTAAAGGTGTAAATAATGGAAAAGGTATTATGATGATTTGGATTCTGTACCCTTCTATCTTAAGTAACAATTTCTGAGGAAACAAAAGGACTCTGATGCTATTTTATCCAAAATTTAAAATAGCCTATGTATAAATACGGCTCTAGATAAGAAATAACACAGCATGGAAAGAGACCATGACCTCAGAGGTCGGATACTGTGAATCCACAATATATGTTTATTGGAAAGTTATTTTTCCAGTTTAAATCTCAGTTTTCATCTACAAAATGTTTATGACAATATCTCCCTTGTAGTATTGTTCTTAGATTACCATAAATGTAACAGGTCTTGTACAGTGCCTTTTGCCTGTACATGGAGCTATTATTATTTTTCTCTACAGTCAATATATCTTATGAGAAAATTTCACCAAAGTTCAATTTTTAACTATTAGTATAAATTCATCATTATTTTTAAGAAAGATAATTAGTAAAGAAAAATTTTGCATTAAATTATTATTTTATAGTTTCTTATATCCAACCTGAACTCTTGGTTATTCATTCAGCATTTCCATTTGTCCAATAATTTTATGAAAACCCTAGACTCAAGTTTGGGGTAACAAGACCAGAGTCTTTTAGAGCATAGCACAAATACTCATTATATCATCCACTCCCACTGGCTCCCAAATATATGGATCTCTGGATTCCCAGGCTCTTCTCAATTACATTTTGGGATTAAAGAAAATCCTGCTCTTGCAGAGCCATAAGGAACTCACATACCAGATTTTTAAGTTGATATCTTGTAGTGATCCTATGTGGTGTCGTAGGAACGCATGTGTGCTAGCATGTTCTTTGATTTCTACTCTCCTTCTTGAAATAGTTCAACCTGGAAACACTCACACCAGAGTCAGAGAAGACCACTGTGAGCTTCTGGGTCACAGATTTCACTATCCAATCTAATCAATCTTTATTTAATTGCATAATATTTGGTATGTTTAGCTTTGACAAGAAGTTTATTTCTTTACATATTTGAGTGAATTAACTTTGGAAACATGGAAGTAAGTATAATAAAGTTCCTGGTTTTAAAACTTTTAAAATATTGAATTACATCATAATCAAGAAATGCAGAGCTATATACAATGTGACATTTGGAAACACAAGGCTGCCGATTTAAGGGCTGCTGAACAGCTGGGATGAAGTATGCCTGTTCCTCTGCCATGGGGAATCCAGAAACACTGGGGCTGAAATTCTGGGCCCCATCTGAATCAAACTTATTGTCTATTTCTGGTTAATTTAACTCAAAAACTGGTATCTATTCTCAGAGTAAATTCAATATCACCATATCTTCAGGTAACTCTAAAGTTAGTTTTATATGGTTGAACCCACCACAAGCCTGATGATAAATGCTATGATGCTGTTGTTTATTAACAGTCCAGACACAATACAATTTCTTTGATTTTTCTATGAACCAATATTTTGGGGGTGAAAAACCTTACCACATTTGAGGGTTCTAGTTTCTTTCTTCTTGCGAGATCAGTTATGTTGATGCCATTGTAGTTAATGTTTTCCATGCAGCCTTTGAAATTCTTTCTACTGCTGGAACTTGGCTTACCGGAGAAAGGTATGCCTCCAAAGGTTATCTTTGAAAAAAAAAGACAAAATGTCAACATTCACACTGTATTCGACTTAAAAAAAAAAATTTTTTTTGCAATAAATTAGACAAAACTACTAATAGATCCAAGGTCATTTATCTTTACCTCGGCCAATATATACAGATATTTTTTTCTGCCTCCAAAGTCTGTTGCATATTAAATTATGTTGTTATTGAAGTATATGCTAATTGTCATTAATTCTGAAAATTATAACTTGAACAAGAAAATAGCAACAACCCCTAGCATTTTAATACCCAGAAGACAGTTTATCAATTTTCCTGGGACGGTTGTAAAAGATTTTACACAGCAAATATCTTTTATTAAGTAATATTAAGAATACATTTTTATGCTCATCATTCAAAGACATACTATCAATAAATGCTTCTAGCCATTATGAAATAAACAGCATTAATATATTAAGTTTATAAAACTTCAGCCAAAAGCAAGGAAAATTGTATTCAGCCTATTTAGACATTATAGTCTAATGACCATTAGAGTAAAAAATTCATTGGTCTTATTGTGGATGCAGAAAATAGTTCCAAAAGTCTAACTGCAACATTGATTAAGAACGTCTTCAGATTTGGGGGCTATAATTTGAGAAGTACAGGTTTAAAGATATTATAGGTCTCCTAGGTCCTAAGGAACAAGGTCAATGCTCCTTCCTGTGATTCTTAAGCAATCATTGCCTATAAAAAGAGAGTATATAGTTTTCTACATATTTTTGATCAAATTATAGTACTAAATATCAATTTCATATAATACAAAATTATACTTAATTATGTATTGCCAATGACATTTACTGCTAATAAAGAATTAGTAGTGAATGAATCTATTAATCATAGCTGTAATATCAAGATATATAATCCAGATATATTTCTCTTAATTATTATTAAATTACCAATTTTTCTTACAAAGTTTTGAAAATGAAAGACAGATTTCAGTGTCAAGACTTCATATTTTATATATAAAGCAGAGATCTTTGGGTTTTAGAAGACACACATTATGCTTCTGTTATTTATGTTTTGGCATTTTATTTTTAAAAAATTTTAAATTTTTAAAATTATTTTTAACCATTTAAAAAATTTTAATGTACAATGTTGTTAGTTTCAGGTGTATAGCAAAGTGATTTAGTTATACACATATATATATTCTTTCTCAGATTCTTTTCCATTATTGGTTATTACAAGATATAGAATATAGTTCCCTGTGCTCTACAGTAGGTCCTTGTTGTTTATCTATTTTATATATAGTAGTGTGTATATGCATTTTAAATGCTTAACTGGTTTTAGGGAAAAAGCACAAATTAATGATGGTTTATGAGACAGTATAAAAAACCGAAAAACCTCACTTAAAATCGAATTAAGTGTATTAACACCAGTTAGCTGTATATATATCATTTACCTTAGATTTTAAACATGGGAAGAAAAGAGGAAAACTAAGAATAGATACATAAAAAATAATAAGGAAACTACAAAATGAATAATAGAGAGTATTCTAAAATAGATTAGGAAAATATTTTCAAGTGGCATTGAACTGAACTTATTAGGTGCTATATACATGTAATTAATAACAAAGGTAAGAATTAATGATACTTTAATGGAGTGTTGTATTTCCCATCTAAATTCATTTTATCAATTTTATCAATTTCTGCTCCAGTAATAAAATCTTCCAGGCTTAATGACATGCAGCATCACATTTTGAATAATATTACTAAATGCTAGTTAAAAGTATTGTTTTATTTCTTCTCTGTGCACGTAGTTTCTTTATGGGGGGGGACTCTCATTTTCCTTCCAGATGATGATTCACACACTCCTTACGGTTTCTCTGTTTTCGACAACCCTTGGCTCATGTTCTACCTTATAGAAGGTACCCTGGTGAAGCATCACAGGCTCAATTTACCAGATTCCTTACAATTAAGAGATGTGGGTTCAAATCCCAATTCCTAATGTAACTCATCATTTGATATTAGGTGCTCACTACTTGTTTCTTGTTATGTATTCTCATCAATAAAAGGAAACACGTTCTGATATTGTAATCATTCTCATGGTAAAAAAAACTGTTGCAGTTGTTAGATTAATAATCTGATATTGCTATGACTCACACAATTGCCTTATGAATGCCACTGCCATTCAATGACAATGTTGAGTCTAAAAAAGAATTGCACTGACCATTTTGTTAGCAACCAAGAGTTTCCAAAGGGTGGCAGAGACTGCTAGATACCTCTGAGTGTCCTTTCTCCCACCTTCTTTAAGAAAAAAACATTGCTTTTCAGCTAGGCACATGCTCCCCAGACAATACACAGCATTTACCAACCTCTTTGAACAAGTTTTGGTCTCATGAGATTTAAGTGGAAGGGTTGTGTGTGACTCCAAGAACTATAATTAAAGGGATGAGGGGGGCACAGTCTTCTTCACTCCCTGCCTTCGCACTGTCTGGAATGCAAAATGGAACGTGAGTAACTATCTATCTCGGAGTGATTTGCAGAGGGGATGGGGTAGCAGCAGGATAAAAGTAGACTGTGGTCTTGATGACCATGATGCTGTCATTTGAGCCCAGGGCTACCTGCCCGCAGGCTCCTTTTAAGTGAAAGGAATAAACATGTATCTGTTATGTTCAGTCTTATTAATTATAACTGATATATGTGGTGATTTCTATTACTTCCTGTTGTCTCCTCACAGAACCCTATGAGCAATGTGCTATTATACTCACTTTATAGAAAGGGAATGTGATTTCACCACTGTCACACAACCAGTTAGGGGCAAAAAGGGATTCAAACCCAGGATTATGGCTCCAATTTGAGCTCATGCAGTTGATTCTCTACAAAATCCCAACCGGTTTCTAAAATCCTAGGCCAGTTCTGCAATGCACAAGGGGGAGGCATTCTTCTACTTCCCAAGCAGAGCCGTATGGCAAAGGCAAGGGCATAACATCCAAAGTGGGTGTATCTTGGCATTTGGATAACGAAGGGAGAGAAGCCAGGACAAACACCAGTCTGCTGTCCTGCCCTGTGTTGTCACTGGCTGGAGGAGGAAGAATGAAGTGAACTGCGTCTGTACACCCTTGCATGCTTCTCAGGTCACCATGTAGCTACAGCTTGACTGCGACGGTGACTGGCTCACTTTTAACAGGCTACAGAGAGGTCAGTGAGGTGAATGGTTAAGGCTTCTCCCCCCCAGAAATGCCCACCTTGAGTTATGTCAAAGGAACAAACTTGTCTTCTATTGCTTCTTTCATGACGTATCAATATATCCCCGGGAATGAGGCTAGGTATTATTTAATTAACCGCTGGCAGTGGTGTGCTGGATCCTGCCAATACTGGCTCATGAGAACTGACTGTTAGAGTCATTGTTAAAAATTAAATTATATAAGCTTTAAATTCAATATATTACATTAAACAAAAAATTAATAACTACTCAGAACTCATGTCTACATTTTCCTATCATGTATGCTCTTGAGGTTATTTACGTTTATTTTGTCTACATGATGGAAATATTGAATAATGGTGTAGTATAATAAATATTTTTGGTCTTTGTTCCCAGTTCCTGGCACAGAGCTCCTAAAATCCTTGCAATTTCCTGAGTAATAGGTGTGTCTTTTGTTAGTCATAATGAGCCCTTTCATGCAAGGAGATGTGTGCAAAAACACTGAGAGACCGATTCTACTATAGTCCCTAATTTTCTTTAAACAAATAAGCCAAGAGAATCCCTTTATATTCAGGTAAATATGTCGAGATATAAAGGTAGGCCCAACCATTTTCGCTGCAGCTTTTGCCAATAACTGCAGGATCTGAGGAAAGTAATCAGGTAGTAGCTCTACAAAGAGAAATATGTTGAGTCTCTCCTGATTCTTTCTAGTAAATTAAAATTTTTTTCCTGTGTTTCTCTAACAAATATGTCTCAGGCATTTTTGTCTACAGGTGAGGCTCTCAAACATGGTATTATATCTAGAGGGACTTCGAAGTGTCGATGAAACTGCTGACCCCGTAGAAAGCATTGTGTGTGCGTGAATATTCATAGATTTCACTGAAAACTCAAAGGGTCTATAACCCCAAATTTTTAATTCTGTTTTTTGAAAATTGGAATTGTGTTTGCCCATTACTAATGTTCCAGGATTTCTCACCTCTTCTATGGTACTTCAAAGTTTATTAATGGAGAATGACTAATTCATCTTTAAATTCTCTCCTACAGTAGGAGATAAGCCACGTAAGTCAAGATTCATATTAATTTACAGAAGATAGAAATTTGGGGGATTTTCACATTCTTTCCCTTTCAACAATCATTTTTACTTTAAAGAGATGTCTGGAGGAGTAATTATTTCCTGATAACCTTAGATATATTTTAATGTTAATAAAGTCTCTATATCAAAGTTTATATGGCATATTCTAATCTAAATTTCTAATTAGAAATGTATGTAATGTATGTATATTACAGAAAATTTAGAAACTATTTAAACATATAAAGAAAATAACATAGTTGTAAATCCTGACTTTTTCACTTACTACTTTATGGTAAGCACATTCTATGTTCTAAAAGATTTATGTATGGATATCAGTAACATACATATATGTATATATGTATATATCTGCAATTTCAAAACTGGGGGCCAAGGCACATGGAGATGGCACAGCAAACTCATAGGGGTGCCCCAGTGATGAACATCTTCTTACAGAACTTTTATCCCTATTTATGATTAACATTTTTGATGGACATTTTAAGGTTGAACTGCTCTCCAAATAATTAAAAAACTTGATATGCCTACCAGTATATTATGAGAATATATATTTTTTACTGCACCAATATGATCATTGATTATTTTTTAATCTTTGATCATTTGGAAGGTAAAAAAATATTTTTATTTATGGACAATCTCTTTAAAATATTCTATATTTTTCTTTCTTTTATGACAATGATATCTGAGAAAACAGAACTTGTCAAAAGAACTATCTACAGACAGGAATGTATAAATGACTTAACATATACCAGAACTCAGGATTTCTTATTCAATATTTTGTAATAAATATTAGACAATCCTATGTACATAATATACTGTACATCATCAAGAACAGGCGATTTATGTTATAATTAACTACCAAAGAAAAGATTACAACTTAAATTTATTCTGGTTTTGTTAAATGGCCCTGATAACATGATAAATGGTCCTTCTCTTTTAATATATCAGTATGTTATTTTGGTACCAAGTTTTTAAAAATGTTTTAAGAACTCATTATGAATAATTTAGAAATAAATACAATGACATATTAACAAATTAGGTTGTGAAGTTGTAAGTTAAGTTTTCTTTGGAGGATAAAATGAAAATGGTATAGGAAGGTATATGATTAACAATAATACAACAAGACAGTAGGAAACTGAGGCAGCCACTTGATGCATTACAACTTATACATCCTCAGATTTACCTCATAGTCCAAATCCAGGTAGTCGAACTCCCCATTGGTGCGGAAGTGCTGCGTGCTTCTGTCCAGCGTGAGGTTGAGGCTCCGGCCCTGGCGCTCAATGACCACAGAGTGCCAGTGGTGATCATCCAGCAGACTTCCTGTCGTCACGGACGTGTGGCCATATATGGGGCCAAGCTGGTTGCTTCCTGAGTCACGTGAGTGGAAAAGAAACAAGGCAAAGCCATCACGACTCTATGTCGAAGTAGACCTTTCATCTACAACACCAAGGGTGGACGTTTCTCTAAAGCTCTGTCTACTGAAGTTAACATGGGAAAACCAACATGTAACTACACTTAAAAACAGTTGTATGTTCAAACTACATAAAAGCTATTAAAGATGGAAAAAAGTCTGCTCCCTTAAAAAACATGAGTTGTTTTTTTTTTTTTTCAATTACTGTACCATGAATTCTGCTAAATTTGGTAGATTCTTTATAAAGTCTGAAACAAGAACTAATCATATGGCCTCACAAAAAAGATCATTACCATGTCATTGGAAAGCAGTTTGCGTAGAGTTTTATTGACTAGAATTTATGACAGCCATGGAAACACATCCACTCAAATATCCGCTGTCACTCTTTAATGCTGTTACCTATGGGCTCTGGGGCCAGAGCTCTGGGGCCAGAGCGCCTGGATTCTGATGCTGGTTCCACCATTGGCTTGCTCCATCCTGGCCAAGTGGACAGTTCTCTGGGCCTCTCTTTCCTCACATGCAAAAAGGGAAGAATAATAGTACCTGCTTTACAAGGTTGCTGTAAGGATTAAATTAATTAGTACAAGCAAAGAACTTACACACTTCCTGACATATAGTGAACATTCATTAAATGTTACCTGTTAATTTTTTGTTAGTGTTGTTGTTATTAGTTTTGGTCAAGAAAACACAGCATGACAATTTTCAGTTTTTTTTTTTTTTCTGATTCCAAAAGCCATAATCAGTATAATATTTAATGTCATGGAAAGTTTACTCAAGTTATACTTTAAAATAAAAAACTGCAAAATTATATATGCAGCATTAATCCAGTTTTGAAATAAGATCTCCATAGCAACAAGACTACAAATAAGAGTGGAAGGTTGTGAGAATCTGAAATGTTTACTAAGGTCATCTCTGGATGCTGTTTACATATTTTTTACCATTTTTTATTTTGTCTAATCAAGCATTGCTTTTGATGGTCAGGCAAAGCTAAATGCTATAAAAATACAATATTGCTTCAGAATAAATAGCATAATAGAAATCAGAGAAACACACAATTGACTGAAGAATTAAATTACTTTCATTTTTTCACATTTAGGATGCTAATATGCCTATACCTGACATTTTCTATGGATTTCCTAGATGAAATTTCTTTCCTTTTGGTGATGAAATCAAATGTTGCCCTGTGATTGTGATTATGATTGTGTACGTACACTGGCGGTGGGACAGGGAGAAAGAAAAGAAAGAATAAATTTAAGTGAAAGACTACATTCAGTTTCATTACTTTAAATATTTAGACTAGAAGACGACAAAGCAGCAACTCACGTGCCTGATACTTAGGCAACAGCATTAAAGAGTGACAGCGGATATTTGAGTGGATGTGTTTCCATGGCTGTCATAAATTCTAGTCAATAAAACTCTGCGCAAACTGCTTTCCAATGACATGGTAATGATCTTTTTCGTGAGGCCATATGATCAGTTCTTGTTTCAGAACAGTAATGTCACACTCTTACAAGCCCCAGCGGCTTTTAAAGGCTACTCTATACATTTCACGTTTTTTAAAAAAACAGGAGAAAGGTTTGAAAAAATAAACTTCTTTGGATATGATCCAATTGCTCTGAGTGTGTGTGTGTGCATGTGTGTGTGTGAGTGTGTATGTTTTTAAACAGCACTTACGTTTGGTTTTCTGGTTTCTCTTCCCCCATCCCTCCTTCTTAGCTTCTAATGAACCTTTTTTTCAAAAACTATTTAGGGATATTTTTCTCCCAGGTAACGCATGAATACATGTTTAATATTACAAGTAGAGAATATTATAAAGAATTAATGTGTAAAACATTAATCACTCATTTCCATCACTAAAGATAGCGTGGTCTATTTCCTTCCAGACATTTTTCATTTACATACATTTAATTATATATACATATAATTATATAATACGTATAATTCATACACATAATATAAAAATATTGATATATTATTTATATTTTCCTACAGTTTTCATTTAATGCTGTACAGTATTCCCCAAATTATTCACAGACATTTTAAACACATACCCACGTATTTCTATATGTTAAGCTTTATTTCTTTCAATTTTTGTTATTGTAACAAATATTGCAAAGTATGTCCTTGGACTTAAATCCTAAAGTTATTTCTTATTATTTCTTTATGATTATTGGACCAAAATATATAAAGAATTTAAAATATCTGAAGATACATTATCAAACTGTTTTCTTGAAATATTTTCAGGAACAGTACAAAGAATCCTTTTTGTCACATAACTCACCAACACAGATACTATCATTTTTAAAATTTATTTACTTGAAAAAATTGGAATCTTGTTATTTTATTGTATATTTCTTTTATAGACAGTTTGAGCATTTGGTGTTTATAGATTATTTATAATGTTTCTTCTACAAGTTTTCCTTATATTTTTTGGCAATATTTTCCTCCTAAAGTCTTGGTATTATTACAGAGTGGAATGAATTTTTATTCATGAATGACATTAAACTTCTATATTTGACATTTGCATTTTCCCAGGTTTTGGCAGGCATTTTCATTTTATGATTTTTTAATATAAAAATTTAAATATTTTTGTGTAATTATATAATCAGCATTTTTGGATAATTTTCTTTTTTGTTATAGAAATTATTATTTCTATCAGAGATTTTGAATGTGAAAAGTTTTATAATAAAAGATAAATCTTTGTAGACACTATAGCAAGTATTATCAACCAAAAAAACCAAAGTTTTAATTTTTAGTATAATTTTGATTTTCAAAGTAATAAAAGTTAATCTAAGGGGCACAAGCCATATTTAAGAATGTTGGAGCAACCATATTGATAAGGAAAGTAAATAGGCAGGATCTCTTTTTGTGTTCTAATTTTTAGTTTTATAGCTTTCCATTGGGATGCATTTAACATGTGAATTTTAAAAGATTATAAAAGAATTCTATAAAGATTATAAAGTCTTTTATAGGATTCTAAAATCACTGCAGCGTAAAAAATACAGACTATATGATGCCCTTCAAACAACTCTTGCATAAATCCCGAAATTTTTAGGCAAGCAAGAGGAGGATAAATGTACTGTTGATTTGCATGAATTGTAACTTTGAATGTCAGTATCTGTGTTGTGGATCTTCCCTTTAGCTTTAAGGAAACTTTAGCTACATTATCAACTACCAAACATGTATTAGGATTGTCCACTTAAAAACAACAACAAAAGCCCAAAACAAAAACTCCTTCTTTGAGTTTCAGCTCATTCTGCAGTAAACATATCGTTTCTGATTCCTTCATTTCTAGTTGATAATATTAAAAATATTCATTCCCACACCTTTCATCTTTTCTTAACTGATGACAATAAAACTACTGTCCTTTCTATTCCACTGAGAATAAATCAACAGTAACCACAATGTTGCCAAACAGTGACCTCACTTTTCTGTCTTCTTCTTTAAGTGACATTTTAGGCGAATTGGACGCAGTAGACCATAGTAGACCGCCTCTTGTCCTTCCCTGGTCTCTGTGAGTCACATATTAGTATTTCCTCCTACCAACTGTCCACTTCTCCTCAGTCTCCATGTAGCTTCTTCTCCTGTTAATCTCATACATGCAACTCCCTAGTTGAAATCTCAACTTTGATGCCTAATAGGCAACTAAAATGCACCATAGCCAAACAGATCTCTAGACTTCCTCTGTTGGAAGAAACTAATACTTCTCTATTAGAAGAAACTCTGTGGAGAAAATAAAGCTTTCTGTATTTCTGAAAATGGTGCTAATGTCCATTTGGAACTCAAGTCATACCCTAGGAATTATCCCTTATACATTATCTTTCTTTCTTACTCCACATCCAAATCATTACAAATGATACTGAATTTACCACCAGAATCATCTCCCAAGTGGATCAATTCCTCTACATCTCCACTGATAGCCACCTTCTGCAAGCCATGCTGTCTGTCTCTCACTGTACCAGACTCTCATGTTGATGCAAGTGTTTTCTCTTACAGAAGTCTCAGTACATTTAAAAAAATAAGATCATGATGCTATAGTTTAAAGCCTACTAATAGCTTCCCATTCTTAAAATAATATCTAAACCTTTTACCACGCCCTAAAGGATACTACAGGATTTCAACAATCCTCCATGTTTGTATTTCATCTTTTTTCCTACTTACTCATTACAAATATCCACACTAGCCTTTTCCTGTTCCTTGAGCATGTCAGGTCTTAGTCTTTCATGATTCCCTCATCTCAATTAACCTTCTCTCAGATATTTTTAGGGCTTGTTTTTGTCATCACTGAAATCTCAGCATGAATATCTTCTCAGGGAGGACTTTCTTCACTACATATTCTAATGTTGACCCATCTTGCCCATGCAATATCCTTTATATATTAACCTATTTAATTGATTTCATTCTCCTCATCATTATTTGAAGTCATTTCTTTGGATTTAGTTATTTTATAAAAATAGTAATAGATAATATAGTGTCTGATGCCTCCACTGTGTCATAAACTTCATGAACTCAAAGAACTCCATTTTTTCACCCCTGTATCCCAGATGCTCGTATAGTACCTGCAGAGTACAGGTGTTTAATACATATTTTTGAATGAATAAGTATATCAATATATATCAACCACTATGAATTAAAACTGGATTGACAATATAATGTGAACTCTTTTTTGTAATTTACATTTTAAGGATTAAAGACCATTAGCATTTAACTAATGGGAAGACTAATAAATGAAAAGAATGGTGCCAAAAGTCAGGACATACCTAGGTTTAAACTGAAGACCAGCTTGGCTTTTTTCAGTTCCAAAGTAATATAATCCCCTTGCTGTCCTTCCCCGTGCAAGAGTACCCCTTCACTTTCGGAGGTTTTAAATTTCAAAGCAATGACATCTTTCAGTGTTTTCATCTTCTTGTTTCTGAATCTATATGGTAACACAACATGGCCATCAAAGTTGATAACATCAGCCCCTAAAAGAAGAAATAAATAATATGTTAGTTTAATTATTGTATGTTGCCATCCAGTGTGAAGTATATCTTCTTTCAGTGGGTGTCTACACAGAATAAATGAGAAAAAAGTGTTTTTTTCCTGAAAACTCTTTAGCCCTGGGTTCTTGTTCTATTTCTTATTTTGGTTGATTGTGTGTCCTGAAGTGTATTTTATGGGAAGTACTCATAAAGAATGATCACAGAAACCTTTATCAATATAAATTGTAATACTAATAACATAAATTCCATCAATGACTTACACGCTTCAAATTTTTAACTTAGAAGTTTGGAGTTTACTTGAAAAAAGTAAAATTTTTAATCCCTGAGATATTATGAGATTTTATTATTTTCCTTCTTAAATGAGGCTGAGTGTTTATGATTTCAAATATATATCAATATTTTGCTCACAAATTTTCTTTTCTATGACATAACAATGAAGGATCTTGGAATGCAGGGTTTATGGTATACTCATTTTTCTAATGGTTTTTATATTCTACTACAGTTTCATTTAACTTTATGGTAGTGCCTAGATATAGTGAACTGAACTTTAAGAAGCTTTTACCATTTGCTTCTAGGACTCATGTCTGTCTCAAATTCCTTGTTAGCCCCTTGCCTTTGGAATGGAGAATTGGGTTGCCTATGTTTTCGACTACACTAAACAAAGATATCCTCACCCATATATAATTAGAAGAACAAGTATCTAGCCTATACTATGATAAGAGTAGTTCTAATTTGATTTTAGGGAATTTCATTGAAAACATGAAATTATATAAACTTTTTTAGAAATATGAACAATTTTTTCACCATGCTCAGAAACAGGGGATGGTGGGCAATAGTTTAATAATTGCTACTTATTCACACCAGAAATAGAAAATGTGATGATTTTATTTATTACACACTGTTGGTTAGTGGGTTGCCAACCCATGGAATGGGTCAACGATGAACTGTAATCATTCAGATCAAATTTTAAGTACAAATAGAAGCTTAGTTACCATAATTAGACCTTTATCATTGAAAATACTTTTAGCTCTTAATATTAAATTGGAGAGAATCTAGACAAATTGGACAGTTCTAATTATCTTAGAATTATAAGCCAGGATGAAGCTGCCTCTCAGTTTGGGGTAAGGTCTTGCCAAAGAATCCACAGGGAGACATTGGAGAAAAATAATAGCAAGTTCAAAGGCTGTCAGAGAAATATCTTCTGATTACATGTCCTAGTTCTCTGGCACTGGTTTACTTCAATCAGCATGGGGACTACTTTGGATCCCGGTAACAGTAACAATAGCATGCTACATCATGGCAGCCTAGGTGGAGGAGCAGAGCTACCATAGGTATATTCACTCTTTCTGTGCAGTACTGGAAGTATATTCACTCTTTCTGTGCAGTACTTGCCAGTATAAGTTTTGCTTTTAACTAATTCTATAAAGTGAATTGATATGAATACAGTTATTTCAAATATTGCTTAGAATATCTCTAACTTTTCCCTTCAAATCATCAATAGATTTTGAATATTTAAAAATAATCCTACCACTGCAAACATTTATGTTTTTAAATAATAGTTCAGAGAATTGTTACATTCTAAAAAGTTCACAAGGAAAAATATAACTTGGAATTTTGTTTTAATTCTTATAGTCAATAATTTACTATAAGACTTCGTATAGTCATAAAAATTTTCTTAATCAACAGAATTCTGTTCTGAGAGTGTGAATCACAGAGGCTTATTTACTATGGAGGAAAAAAAGCAGCCATTAAATTTTGGCTTCTGCTAACACTGCAAAGCCAATTAGATTTTAGCTTAATCTATACTGTCACAGCTGAATTCCAATTGCAATATCTTTATCATCTGTGATGAGAGATAAAACAGAGAAAACATGGAATCTGATTATTGGATCCCAGGTTGAATTTATAATCCAGCAGCTGGTTGAAATTACTTTTTGTCTTGAAGAGTGCATAAACAAAAAGTCCGAAGGAGGGAGTAAATTCTGAATTCCAGAAAGTAATTTTGCAGTCAATTTCATATCAATGACAGTTGAATAACAGACACGTCATCATTTTATACACCTTCAATATATATTAATTGACAAAAAA
Source organism: Eschrichtius robustus (assembly GCF_028021215.1). NCBI lineage: Eukaryota > Metazoa > Chordata > Mammalia > Artiodactyla > Eschrichtiidae > Eschrichtius > Eschrichtius robustus. The sequence goes on along the minus strand of NC_090831.1, from coordinate 121,649,236 downwards.
TATTCCCCATTCATCTCTTAGGAAGTAAATGTTCCTGGAGCTTAGACAGAGGAAAGAATTCACCCCTCCCCCGTTTTCTCCTAACTCAAAATATACATTCAGGTCCAGGTACAGAATCGTGACTTATGCAAATGTTGATGCCTTTCTTCCTTACTTTTAGGGCAATGAAATAAGTGACAAAAAGGATGGTCATCATTTAGACAGTCCTACGATGTTAAAAAAAAACACAAGGAATGTTTTTCATGAGGACCAAACCTCATTTTACAAATAGTAAGTGGTCAGTGGTCAGTTGAGAAACTAATAAAAATGCTCTGCAAGCCAGATCACTCACATCACAAAATCCAAACTGTTCTTCTAGGAGTGGGTTAAATGCTTGCACAATATTAGCAAGTGGATGTGAACTCAGAGTTGGCTTTGAAATTACAAAATTCCTAGAAATAATCTATGATATATAATTTATACATAAGCACACACCATACACTTTTAAGAGAGTCTGGGATATTGTAAAATCCATCAGAGTTTAGTTCCATTTCCTACAAAATACATTACAATTTCATTTGACATCTAATAGTATGTTGTGCTTATTTTGGGACAAGCCATATTTTTCCCCCTATTACCCTGATTGCTTTTCACTCCCTAGAACAAAGTTTTCTATGCAGTGATTAAATATGTGTGGTTGAACTGTTTAAGCAATCTGAACAACAATATGGCTAGTCAAAAAGTGAATGCAAAATCACAGTGCTTCCATGATTTTGTTTCTAACAATAACTCAGAGAGCTGGTAATGTGCCCAATTCATCAAATCGTCACAGCAGAGAAGGCTTTTATTTTAAAACATTTCATTGTTACTTAGTCTTTACTTTCTGAATTTGGAGATACTCAGATGAGATATTTTGGAAAACTGTTTATCATCTAAAGATTTTATTATTTTACAAAAGTACCTTTGCTAATTTTTACTACAAATGTAATATATGTTTATTGTTAAAAAGAAATGAACAATACAGAAATATAGAATGTAGAATGTGAATGCCAAAAACAAGAGATCACCAGTCTTAATGGGTAACCAGTATTGATGGTGTGTCATTCTAGATTTTATGCATCTATCTCTCTATCTAATGTATGGAATAATGCAAGAATCTATACATTATTACATATACGTGTGTGTGTGTGTAATTAGAGAGAGGAAGGGAAAGAGAAAGGAGAGTGTCATTTCATTTAATTGTGGTTCAAAATGTATAATAATAGCTTGAGCTTTGGGTAATCTATTTATAAATTGGGGAAATTGTAGATTTTAGCAAATTAGTATGTTTTATTGACTTTGGTGCAGCAAGGCACTTACATAAAGTAAGAATATATATAATTAGAAATGTAATTTATGCTATTTATTTGAAAAAATTAAAAATGTATTTGAATATAGCACCACAATGTAAACAAATAAGTACTTAGGAATTACTTTTGATTTCTTGTTTTCTCATAAATGTTTCATTTTCATATAGAAAATTGAGAATAATAGCAAGGTTTAAAGAAGAAAATTAAAAGGACATAATTCTATTTTCATGAAATAACCACTGATAACTTACATTTCTGATTATTTTAATTTGTATATATGTAATGTATATGTATGTACATAGATACACAGAAGGATCATACTCTATATAGTTTTGTTACTAAACACTATAGTTTTTTTTTTCAATCTCATATATTGTTTTTCCCAAAACAGGATTTTAATTAGCTAAAAATATACCATCATTTGGATGTCCAGTTTCTTCAATAAGAATCTGTTCTGCAGTTTTCTTTTTAATAAACTTTTTATTTTGGAATAATTTTTGATTTAGTGAAAAGTTGCAAAGATAGAACAGTGAGTTCCCACACACCCTCCACCCAGTTTCTTCTAATGTTAACATTTTACATAACCGGTACATTTGCCTAATCTAAGACATAACTTAGGTGTAACACTATTCACTGAAATACAGACTATATTTGGATTTCACCAGTTTTCACAAATGTTTTTGTTTGCTTTTCCTATTCCAGGATCCAGTCCAGGATCTCACATTGCATTTCGTCATCATGTTTCCTTAGTTTCCTTCAACTCCTCCAATCTGTGATGTTTTCTCAGTCTGTCTTTCATAACTTTGACACTTTAGAAGAGTACCGGTCAGGTATTTTGTAGAATCCTTCTCATCCTGGCTTGGTCTGAAGTTTTCTTATGACTAGACTGGTGTAGTTTGGGGAGAAAACCACAGAGTTGGGGTGTCCTCAGCACTTCCTATCTGGGGAGGCACGATTTCAACATGACTTTCCACTTGTGATAGTGGTCAAGGTGATGTCTGCCGAGTTTCTTAACTGTAAGGTTACCATTTTTCCTTTTCCGTACTTTATTCTGCGGAAGTGAGTCACCAAGTCCAGCCCATGTTTAAGGTAAGGGGAATTAAGTTCTACCTCCTGGAGGGGGAGTATCTACATATACTATTTAGAATTCTTCTGTAAAGAAGATTTCTTCTATTTATTCATTCATTCAATCATTTATTTATATAATTATGGGATTGTGCATGTTTATTTATTCTTTGAGTTTAATTCAATACTTATCATTATTCAAATTTTTCCAGCTTTAGCCATTGGGAGCTCTTTCAGGTTGGCTCCTGTGTCTCTTTGACAGGTGTGGCCCCTGCTGCTTCCTCTTCCCCCTCCCTCTTTTCCCCCTCCCCTCCTCCTCCTTCTCTCCCCCCCCTCCTCTCCCCCTTCCCCCTCCTCCCACTCTCCCTTCTCCCTCTTCCCCCTTCTCAAGCCTCCCTCTCTTCTTCCTAGTCCTCCTCATCCTCTTCCTTTTTCCTCTTTCTCTTCTCTCTTTCTGTCACTATATGATGCCCTAAGCTTATCTTGCACTTTTCCTGCCCCAGACCTAGAATCAGCCATTTTCCCACGGAACCCCTATTTCTTTTATTGTAGAATGGCCCTGAGAAGCTTGCAGGTTTTTTATTTTTCCACTTTGCACACAATAAATTTTCTACAAATATAGTTATCATCTATATGATCTATTCTTCCACAAAATAAATAAATTATTCAGAAAAAAAAGACAAAAACTTATAAAATGTTTCTTAGTTATCTATTTCATAAGGATTTGCAATATTTTGAAGCTCTTTTCATGTTAATCAAATGTTTTTGCATAAACAGTGACTTTTAAAAGCAATAATGATAATTGCTAATATGTGTTTAAGTGATTACTGATTACTCCTTAAATAAATTTGATTATTAATATTTAAGTGGTAATGCATAAGCCCTAATATTTAAAAATAATTTTGTTTTAATTTCATGAAATTAATATGTACTCACTGTAAAAAATTTATGTCATGTTAAGAAAGCAAAAAAATAATCAATTTAAATTAGTTACAGGGCTTCCCTGGTGGCGCAGTGGTTAGGAATCACCCTGCCAACACAGGAGACACGGGTTCAAGCCCTGGTCTGGGAGGATCCCACATGCCGCGGAGCAACTAAGCCCGTGTGCCACAACTACCGAGCCTGCGCTCTAGAGGCCGCGAGCCACAACTACTGAGCCTGCGTGCCACAACTACTGAAGCCCGCGCGCCTAGAGCCCATGCTCTGCAACAAGAGAAGCCACTGCTATGAGAAGCCCGCGCACCACAACAAAGAGTAGCCCCCGCTCAGCGCAACTAGAGAAAGCCTGCGTGCAGCAACAAAGACCCAACGCAGCCAAAAATAAAAATAAATAAATTTATTAAAAAAAAAAAATTAGTTACAATCACACCACATAGATATCAAAATACTTTTTGTACGTCTATCTAAGGAATTTGTGGTTTTCTACAAATACCAACATTTTCTACAAATCCAAACATTTCTATTGATATAATGAGCATTCTTGTAGTGAGATTCTTGAGCACTGGAACAATTATTTTCTGACTTTAAATTTCTAAAGTATTTAATTAAAGCATCTGAATTGCTTAGTTAAAGATATCAGTAGAGATGTATGTTAATGAGGTAGTATGAAATCTAACATTATATAATTTATTTAAATACCCAAGTCACTTTCAAGAGTTTGAAATATATCTCTGAAACTAAAGTTGAAAAATACTACAAGGTGGAATTTGCTTAGTTTTGCAAATTTTTACATAGATGCACATCTATGTTTTGTTTCTCTTTTTTTTAAAGTCAGATGTTAATATTCTAGATATGTTGACCTTTCTTTACAAAATAGCACGTCTGCCATCTTCATCTCTAGCTACTTATTCATTGGTCTTCCTCTTCATAGCATTTATCTCTACCTACTACCTGATATATTGACGGGCTTATGAATTTACAGCATGCCTCCACCTCTAAGAATGTATATGCATCAGAGACTTTATTTTGCTCCACCCTGAAGCTCAGTACTTACAACAGTGGGTAAGTCAATATTCGTTAAGTATTTGTTGAATGATTGCATGTTGTCATGCACACTCAAAGCACTGGATTAAAGTAGAATAAACTTCTTTAAACTTCTTCTTTAAAAATCTGAATCACTAGATTGGAAGAAATTTCAAGAATCACTCTGATCCACCCTTGGTGCCACAACTACTATTATAACCAAGGTTTCAATTGTTAGAGAAAAAGAATGATAATTTCGTGTTACTTTTTTTGTGGTGGGGGGGAAAAATTCATGCCATTATGATTAATTGACTCGGTGTTATTTAATTGACAGACATTAACTCTAGTGGAACCGAGTCCATTTCATCTCATCTGCAGACTGTTTCTGATTAATCACCTTCTTCTAACCCACTGCCCTTTCCTTTCAATATATCTGTGGTTTAAATGTAAATAGATAGTTTAAATAGATTCTAAAATGTCAATAACAGCTAATTTAGAGTAGTAGCAGCAAATGAGCCTTCTTCAAATCCTTTAAAATATAATCTAGAGACAGACTTAAAAAAATCACTTTTACTTTGGGAAAAATAAAACAAAATAAAAACCAAAAAGGCTCTTTCATAAAGGCCATCATCTCATATTTTGTGCAATATTTCTCCTTAAAATGTGTTGCTTTGCCCTTAAGAGCTTGATAACGCATGGTAGGACAAGAACAGTCACATCAGAGAAGTCTGATTTCATTTATCCACAACATTGGGACTCCAGTATCCAGTTGCCTGAAAGACTGATCCACATGGACCTTCCACAGGCATATCTAACTCTACCTGCTCAACACATAATTCTTTCTCTGGGTCTTACTGCTCCTGTTCTTATATCCATTATCCAGTCACTTAAGACAGAGCTCTGGGCCTTTCCTTAGCTCCTCCCTTTCTCATGCACCTATGTTCTGTCAGTTCCAAGTCCAGTGAAATTTAGCATGTCCGTGTTTTTCAAACACATAGCTGGCTTTTTATATGCACTGCCACCAGGCTCCCATCGCCTCACATACTGTCTATTGCATTAACATGGTGAATGAGCAACTCCCATCCTCTGGTCTTATTCCCCTTAAATTTATCCTCCACACTGAAGCTAGTAAGATCTTTCTGAAATAAACTCTTTTACTGAAAAACTCTTCAGTGTGGCCTGCAAGACCCTCAGTGACAGAGCTCCTGCCTTCCTGACACCCTCACATTTTAGCACCATCTTTTTCCTTAAGTGTTGCTGATGGTAAACCAACTAAATCCCTTGCTAATTTCACCTAGTGCCTTTCCTCTCGGTAAGCTCACTTCCTTCAATGAACAGCTATTTTTAAAAAATCTAGTTTAAGTTTAGGCATCCTCCAAGCTTCAGATAAAGCTCAGCTACTAGAAAGGTTTCCTTGTGTGAAACAGCCCTCATCTATTCCTCCACAGCACCCTTGGATACCTTTATCGTATCCCTTCTCATCTTATATTGAAATTATCTCTTTATGGGTCTGATTTCCTCTGAACTTTAAACTTTCCTAAGGTACAGTAGACTCTGGTTTGTTCCACTTTGTATTTCTCACACAATAAACATTTCTTAAACTGATTTAAACATAATTGGTATTTGAGCTGCATGCACCCCACTGTTCATTGCAACACTGTTTACAATAGCCAACTCATGGAAACAACCTAAATGTCCATCGACAGATGAATGGATAAAGAAGATGTGGTACATATGTACAGCGGAATACTACTCAGCCATAAAAAAGAATGAAATGATGCCATTTGCAGCAACATGGATGGACCTAAAAATTATCATACTAAGTAAGCCGGAGAAAGACGAATATCATATGATGTCCCTTATATGTGGAATCTAAAAAAAACGATACAAATGAACTTATTTACAAAACAGAAAGAGACTCACAAACTTAGAAAACAAACTTACAGTTACCAAAGGGGAGAAAGAGGGGAGGGATAAATTAGGAGGCTGGGATTAACATAGACACACTACTATATATAAAAAATAGATAACCAACAAGGACCTACTGTATAGCACAGGAAACTATACTCAATGTCTTGTAATAACCTGTAAGGCAAAAGAATCTGAAAAGGAATATATATGTTACTGAATCACTATGCTGTACACCTGAAACTAACATGATATTCGAAATCAACTATACTTCAATTAAAAAATTTTTTTAAAAAACATAATTGGGGGGCTTCCCTGGTGGCGCAGTGGTTGAGAATCTGCCTGCCAATGCAGGGGACACGGGTTCGAGCCCTGGTCTGGGAGGATCCCACATGCCGTGGAGCAACTAGGCCCGTGAGCCACAATTACTGAGCCTGCGCGTCTGGAGTCTGTGCTCTGCAAGAAGAGAGGCCGTGATAATGAGAGGCCCGCGCACCACGATGAAGAGTGGCCCCCACTTGCCGCAGCTGGAGAGAGCCCTCGCACAGAAACGAGGACCCAACACAGCCATAAATACATAAATAAATAAATAATTTAAAAAAAATTGGTATTTGAGACAACATGGCAAAAGGGGCATTCCTCTGTTCTCATTTTCCTTCAAAACCATACCTGGTGCAAGCAGTTTTCTCTCCAAGAGTACAGACTTATACATGTTTTAATGACAGGTATTTATATAAATATTACAGGGCTTCCCTGGTGGCGCAGTGGTTAAGAATCTGCCTGCCAATGCAGGGGACACGGGTTTGAGCCCTGGTCCGGGAAGATCCCACATGCCACGGAGCAACTAAGCCCATGCGCCACAAATACTGAGCCTGCGCTCTAGAGCCCCCAAGCCACAACTACTGAGCCTGCGTGCTGCAACTACTGAAGCCCGCACGTCTAGGGCCCGTACTCTGCAACAATAGAAGTCACCGCAACCAGAAGCCCGTGCACCACAAGGAAGAGTAGCCCCCGCTCGCGGCAACTACAGAAAACCCACGTGCAGCAACGAAGACCCAACGCAGCCAAAAATAAATGAATAAAATAAATTTATAAAAAAAAATATTACAACTGTGTGTTTCTGATATGGATAAATACTTTAAAACTTGAAATGCTTTCATTACACTCATACTGGAGTTATTTTTTAATAAGTCAAAAATGAAAATATTTAACTGTAGTATGAGTTGAAATACAAAATATATCTTTTCCTTTTAATTTAATGCATTTAAGGGAAATAGTCATTCATTCACACACACACACACACACACAGACACACACACACACACACAAAGGACATCAGAAAATCAGAGTGCTCCACTTCTGGACAGGGTTATAGCTCTAATACATCTAATAATACAGAGATAATAAGCAATTTCTGAAAATTAGCACTAAAAATTAGCATAAAATCTATTGTAGGAAATCTATGTGGAAGCTATTTTTATTTATTTTTGAAAATCGAAAAGTCAAGCAAATTAGACTTGCCTTCTCTGTGATAATATTACTGTTTACTGAAAATAGCTCTACAGCTTTTCACCATATGCAGTCTATTTCTCTGCTAAGGAGGAGACTATCTAGAATTACAAGCCCTAAGTAAATAGCTCACAGATGAGGAAAGGAACCAGACATCAAGAAATCCCCCAGAAGATGGCGGAAGAGTAAGACGCGGAGATCACCTTCCTTCCCACAGATACAGTAGAAATACACCTACACGTGGAACTGCTCCTACAGAACACCCACTGAATGCTGGCAGAAAACGTCCGACCTCCAAAAAGGCAAGAAACTCCCCCCGTACTTGGGTAGGGCAAAAGAAAAAAGAAATAACAGAGACAAAAGAATAGGGATGGCACCTGCACCAGTGGGAGGGAGCTGTGAAGGAGGAAAGATTTCCACGCACTAGGAAGCCCCTTCGTGGGCAGAGACTGCGGGTGGCAGAGGGGGGAAGCTTCGGAGCCACGGAGGAGAGCGCAGCCACAGGGGTGCGGAGGGCAAAGCGGAGAGGTTCCCGCACGGAGGAGCGGTGCCGACCAGCACTCTCCAGCCCGAGAGGCTTGTCTGCTCCCCCGCCGGGGCGGGCGGGGCTGGGAGCTGAGGCTCGGGCTTCGGAGGTCGGATCGCAGGGAGAGGACTGGGGTTGGCTGCGTGAACACAGCCTGAAGGGGTTAGTGCACCACAGCTAGCCGGGAGGGAGACCGGGAAAAAGTCTGCAGCTGCCGAAGAGGCAAGAGACTTTTTCTTCCCTCTTTGTTTCCTGGTGCGCGAGGAGAGGGGATGCAGAGCGCCGCCTAAACGAACTTCAGAGACGGGCGTGAGCCGCAGCTATCAGCGGGGACCCCACAGCAACAGGGGCGCAGAGGGAAAAACGGAGAGATTCCCGCACAGAGGCTCGGCGCCGAGCAGCACTCAGCAGCCCGAGAGGCTTGTCTGCTCCCCTGCCGGGGCAGGCGGGGCTGGGAGCTGAGGCTCGGCTTCGGTCGGATCGCAGGGAGAGGACTGGGGCTGGCGGCGTGAACACAGCCTGAAGGGGTTAGCGCACCACAGCTGGCTGGGAGGGAGACCGGGAAAAAGTCTGCAGCTGCCGAAGAGGCAAGAGACTTTTTCTTGCTTCTTTGTTTCGCTGCGCGCAAGGAGAGGGGATTCAGAGCGCCGCCTAAACGAACTCCAGAGAAGGGCGCGAGCCGCGGCGATCAGCGTGGACCCCAGAGACGGGCGTGAGACGCTGGGGCTGCTGCTGCCGCCTCCAAAAAGCCTGTGTGTGAGCACAGGTCACTCTCCACACCACCCCTCCCGGTAGCCTGTGCAGCCCGCCACTGCCAGGGTCCCGTGATCCCGGGACAACTTGCCCGGGAGAACGCACGGCGCGCCTCAGGCTGCTGCAACGTCACGCCGGCCTCTGACGCCGCAGGCTCGCCCCGCCTCCTCCGTACCCCTCCCTCCCCGTGGCCTGAGTGAGCCAGAGCCCCCGAAGCAGCTGCTCCTTTAACCCCGTTCTGTCTGGGCGGGGAACAGACGCCCTCAGGCGACCTACACGCAGAGGCGGGTCCAAATCCAAAGCTGAACCCCAGGAGCTGTGCGAACAGGGAAGAGAAGGGGAAATCTCTCCCAGCAGCCTCAGAAGCAGCGGATTAAAACTCCACAAACAACTTGATGTGCCTGCATCTGTTGAACGAATCATCCCAAATTCAGGAGGTGGACTTTGGGAGCAGGATATATTAATTTTTCCCCTTTTCCTTTTTTTTGTGAGTGTATATGTATATGATTCTGGGTGAGATTTTGTCTGTATAGCTTTGCTTTACAATAGCTTTATTTTACTTCACTATATTATAGCCTCTTTCTTTCTTTCTTTCTTTCTTTCTTTCCTTCCTTCCTTCCTTCCTTCCTTCCTTCCTTCCTTCCTTCCTTCCTTCCTTCCTTCCTTCTTTCTTTCTTTCTTTCTTTCTTTCTTTCTTTCTTTCTTTCTTTCTTTCTTTCTTTCTTTCTTTCTATTTTTTCTCCCTTTTACTCTGAGCCGTGTGGACGAAAGGCTCTTGGTGCTCCAGCCAGGCATCAGGGCCGTGCCTCTGAGGTGGGAGAGCCAACTTCAGGGCACTGGTCCACAAGAGACCTCCCAGCTCCACGTAATACCAAATGGCAAAAATCTCTCAGAGATCTCCATCTCAACATCAAGACCCAGCATCACTCAATGACCAGCAAGCTACAGTGCTGAACACCCTATGCCAAACAACTAGCAAGACAGGAACACAGCCCCATCCATTAGCAGAGAGGCTGCCTAAAATCATAATAAGGCCACAGACACCCCAAAATACACCACCAGACGTGGACGTGCCCACCAGAAAGACAAGATCCAGCCTCATCCACCAGAGCTCAGGCACTAGTTCCCTCCACCAGGAAGCCTACACAACCCACTGAACCAACCTTAGCCACTGGGGACAGATACCAAAAACAACGGGAACTACGAACCTGCAGTCTGTGAAAAGGAGACCCCAAACACAGTAAGATAAGCAAAATGAGATGACAGAAAAACACACAGCAGATGAAGGAGCAGGGTCAAAACACACCAGACTTAACAAATGAAGAGGAAATAGGTAGTCTACCTGAAAAAGAATTCAGAATAATGATAGTAAGGATGATCCAAAATCTTGGAAACAGAATAGACAAAATGCAAGAAACATTTAACAAGGACGTAGAAGAACTAAAGAGGAACCAAGCAATGATGAAAAACACAATAAATGAAATTAAAAATACTCTAGATGGGATCAATAGCAGAATAACTGAGGCATAAGAAAGGATAAGTGACCTGGAAGATAAAATGGTGGAAATAACTACTACAGAGCACGATAAAGAAAAAAGAATGAAAAGAACTGAGGACAGTCTCAGAGACCTCTGGGACAACATTAAACGCACCAACATTCGAATTATAGGGGTCCCAGAAGAAGAAGAGAAACAGAAAGGGACTGAGAAAATAGTTGAAGAGATTATAGTTGAAAACTCCCCTAATATGGGAAAGGAAATAGTTAATCAAGTCCTGGAAGCACAGAGAGTCCCATACAGGATAAACCCAAGGAGAAACACGCCAAGACACATATTAATCAAACTGTCAAAAATTAAATATAAGGAAAACATATTAAAGGCAGCAAGGGAAAAACAACAAATAACACACAAGGGAATCCCCATAAGGTTAACATCTGATCTTTCAGCAGAAACTCTGCAAGCCAGAAGGGAGTGGCAGGACATACTTAAAGTGATGAAGGAGAAAAACCTACAACCAAGATTACTCTACCCAGCAAGGATCTCATTCAGATTCGATGGAGAAATTAAAACCTTTACAGACAAGCAAAAGCTGAGAGAGTTCAGCACCACCAAACCAGCTTTACAACAAATGCTAAAGGAACTTCTCTAGGCAAGAAACACAAGAGAAGGAAAACACCTACAATAACAAACCCAAAACATTTAAGAAAATGGGAATAGGAACATACATATCGATAATTACCTTGAATGTAAATGGATTAAATGCTCCCACCAAAAGACACAGGCTGGCTGAATGGATACAAAAACAAGACCCATATATATGCTGTCTACAAGAGACCCACTTCAGACCTAGAGACACATACAGACTGAAAGTGAGGGGATGGAAAAAGATATTCCATGCACATGGAAATCAAAAGAAAGCTGGAGTAGCAATTCTCATATCAGACAAAATAGACTTTAAAATAAAGACTATTACAAGAGACAAAGAAGGACACTATATAATGATCAAGGGATCGATCCAAGAGGAAGGTATAACAATTGTAAATATTTATGCACCCAACATAGGAGCACCTCAATACATAAGGCAAATACTAACAGCCATAAAAGGGGAAATCGACAGCAACACAATCATAGTAGGGGACTTTAACACCCCACTTTCACCAATGGACAGATCATCCAAAATGAAAATAAATAAGGAAACACAAGCTTTAAATGATACATTAAACAAGATGGACTTAATTGATATTTATAGGACATTCCACCCAAAAACAACAGAATACACATTTTTCTCAAGTGCTCATGGAACATTCTCCAGGATAGATCATATCTTGGGTCACAAATCAAGCCTTGGTAAATTTAACAAAATTGAAATCGTATCAAGTATCTTTTCCGACCACAACGCTATGAGACTAGATATCAATTACAGGAAAAGATCTGTAAAAAATACAAACACATGGAGGCTACACAATACATTACTTAATAACGAAGTGATTACTGAAGAAATCAAAGGGGAAATCAAAAAATACCTAGAAACAAATGACAATGGAGATACGACGACCCAAAACCTATGGGACGCAGCAAAAGCAGTGCTAAGAGGGAAGTTTATAGCAATAGAAGCCTACCTCAAGAAACAGGAAACATCTCGAATAAACAACCTAACCTTGCACCTGAAGCAATTAGAGAAAGAAGAACAAAAAAACCCCAAAGCCAGCAGAAGGAAAGAAATTATAAAGATCAGGTCAGAAATAAATGAAAAAGAAATGAAGGAAACAATAGCAAAAATCAATGAAACTAAAAGCTGGTTCTTTGAGAAGATAAACAAAATTGATAAACCATTAGCCAGACTCATCAAGAGAAAAAGGGAGAAGACTCAGATCAATAGAATTAGAAATGAAAAAGGAGAAGTAACCACTGACACTGCAGAAATACAAAAGATCATGAGAGATTACTACAAGCAACTCTATGCCAATAAAATGGACAACCTGGAAGAAATGGACAGATTCTTAGAAATGCACAAACTGCCGAGACTGAACCAGGAAGAAACAGAAAATATGAACAGACCAATCACAAGCACTGAAATTGAAACTGTGATTAAAAACCTTCCAACAAACAAAAGCCCAGGACCAGATGGCTTCACAGGTGAATTCTATCAAACATTTAGAGACGAGCTAACACCTATCCTTCTCAAACTCTTCCAAAATATTGCAGAGGGAGGAACACTCCCAAACTCATTCTACGAGGCCACCATCACCCTGATACCAAAACCAGAAAAAGATGTCACAAAGAAAGAAAACTACAGGCCAATATCACTGATGAACATAGATGCAAATATCCTCAACAAAATACTAGCAAACAGAATCCAACAGCACATTAAAAGGATCATACACCATGATCAAGTGGGGTTTATCCCAGGAATGCAAGGATTCTTCAATATACGCAAATCAATCAATGTGATACACCATATTAACAAATTGAAGGAGAAAAACCATATGATCATCTCAATAGATGCAGAGAAAGCTTTCGACAAAATTCAACACCCATTTATGATAAAAGCCCTGCAGAAAGTAGGCATAGAGGGAACTTTCCTCAACATAATAAAGGCCATATATGACAAACCCACAGCCAACATTGTCCTCAATGGTGAAAAACTGAAACCATTTCCACTAAGATCAGGAACAAGACAAGGTTGCCCACTCTCACCACTATTATTCAACATAGTTTTGGAAGTGTTAGCCACAGCAATCAGAGAAGACAAAGAAATAAAAGGAATCCAAACTGGAAAAGAAGAAGTAAAGCTGTCACTATTTGCAGATGACATGATACTATACATAGAGAATCCTAAAGATGCTACCAGAAAACTCCTAGAGCTAATCAATGAATTTGGTAAAGTAGCAGGATACAAAATTAATGCACAGAAATCTCTTGCATTTCTATACACTAATGACGAAAAATCTGAAAGTGAAATTAAGAAAACACTCCCGTTTACCATTGCAACAAAAAGAATAAAATATCTAGGAATAAACCTACCTAAGGAGACAAAAGACCTGTATGCAGAAAATTATAAGACACTGATGAAAGAAATTAAAGATGATACAAATAGATGGAGAGATATACCATGTTCCTGGATTGGAAGAATCAACATTGTGAAAATGACTACACTACCCAAAGCAATCTACAGATTCAATGCAATCCCTATCAAACTACCACTGGCATTTTTCACAGAACTAGAACAAAAAATTTCACAATTTGTATGGAAACACAAAAGACCCCGAATAGCCAAAGCAATCTTGAGAACGAAAAATGGAGCTGGGGGAATCAGGCTCCCTGACTTCAGACTATATTACAAAGCTTCAGTAATCAAGACAGTTTGGTACTGGCACAAAAACAGAAATATAGATCAATGGAACAGGATAGAAAGCCCAGAGATAAACCCACACACATATGGTCACCTTATCTTTGATAAAGGAGGCAAGCATATACAGTGGAGAAAAGACAGCCTCTTCAATAAGTGGTGCTGGGAAAATTGGACAGGTACATGTAAAAGTATGAAATTAGAACACTCCCTGACACCATGCACAAAAATAAACTCAAAATGGATTAAAGACCTAAGTGTAAGGGCAGACACTATCAAACTCTTAGAGGAAAACATAGGCAGAACACTCTATGACATACATCACAGCAAGATTCTTTTTGACCCAGCTCCCAGAGAAATGGAAATAAGAACACAAATAAACAAATGGGACCTAATGAAACTTAAAAGCTTTTGCACAGCAAAGGAAACCATAAACAAGACCAAAAGACAACCCTCAGAATGGGAGAAAATATTTGCAAATGAAGCAACTGACAAAGGATTAATCTCCAAGATTTACAAGCAGCTCATGCAGCTCAATAACAAAAAAATGAACAACCCAATCCAAAAATGGGCAGAAGACCTAAATAGACATTTCTCCAAAGAAGATATACAGATGGCCTACAGACACATGAAAGAATGCTCAACATCATTAATCATTAGAGAAATGCAAATCAAAACTACAATGAGATATCATCTCACACCGGTCAGAATGGCCATCATCAAAAAATCTAGAAACAATAAATGCTGGAGAGGGTGTGGAGGAAAGGGAACACTCTTGCACTGTTGGTGGGAATGTAAATTGATACAGCCACTATGGAGAACAGTATGGAGGTTCCTTAAAAAACTACAAATAGAACTACCATACGACCCAGCAATCCCACTACTGGGCATATACCCTGAGAAAACCATAGGTCAAAAAGAGTCATGTACCAAAATGTTCATGGCAGCTCTATTTACAATAGCCAGGACATGGAAGCAACCTAAATGTCCATCGACAGATGAATGGATAAAGAAGATGTGGCACATATATACAATGGAATATTACTCAGCCATAAAAAGAAATGAAATGGAGGTATTTGTAATGAGGTGGATGGAGTTAGAGTCTGTCATACAGAGTGAAGTAAGTCAGAAAGAGAAAAGCAAATACAGTATGCTAACACATATATACGGAATCTAAGGAAAAAAAAAAAAAAACGGCCATGAAGAACCTAGTGGCAAGACGGGAATAAAGACACAGACCTACTAGAGAATGGACTTGAGGATATGGGGAGGGGGTGGGGTGAGATGTGACAGGGTAAGAGAGTGTCATGGACATATATACACTACCAAATGTAAAATAGATAACTAGTGGGAAGCAGCCGCATAGCACAGGGAGATCAGCTCGGTGCTTTGTGACCACCTAGAGGGGTGGGATGGGGAGGGTGGGAGGGAGGGAGATGCAAGAGGGAAGAGAAATGGGAACATATTGTATATGTATAACTGATTCACTTTGTTATAAAGCAGAAGCTAACACACCATTGTAAGGCAATTATACTTCAATAAAGATGTTTTAAAAAAAAAAAAAAAAAAGAAATCCCCCAGAATGTCTTTTAATATAAATTATTCTTAACATTTATTTCAGATTTTCTGTATCATTACTCAATTAAACTTACTTCTACTTCTAGTTCCACTGAAAACATTATTGTCAGTGTTGGACCCAAATTTCAACACTATATTGGCTAAGGGATGGCAGGTTGATTTAGGGACTTGTTTTGAGGCATTGTTTTCATGGTAATTTATACAATACTGAGGAAAAGATAAACTATCCAGATAAGTAAAAGGGGAATGGCGGAAGGGGTGTCAACACCCCGGCAATTTCTCCAAGCTACCACAGCTGGCTTCCACTTTCCCCTCGGTATTAACCACATCTTCCGTTTTCTGTACTTTGATGTGTTGACATGTGGGGCCTTGCTGACCCTGGGGGGACTGCCCCTCCCAGGGTGAGCCAATTCCTGCAAACACTCTCTCCAAATACAAACCAACCAATCAAGACTCTACAACCCAGCTACCTCCTCTCTCTGGTTGTCACACTCCAGGCCACTATCCATCTGCCCTAATCACCCCAGGCTCAGGTACCAAACAACAAGGGAAGCCCCTGTGCCCCAGAGCCTCTGAGATAATTCAAACTAGCCAACCCTAAACCTGCTTACTCAGCCTCATCCATTCCTTCCTGTGGAAACCACAATAAAGGCTCTTTCCTGCCCTCCCCTTCTCCTTCTGGCCTCCCCATCCCCCCCGCCCCCCCACGGCAGATGTGCCCTCTCCTCTCGGGAACTGTTAGTAATAAACTACCTTTTCAATGGCAGCTGTTTCCTGATATGTTGGCCTTATTATACCTCAGATAATCTATATTCTGAAATATTTTCTACAGTAAATTCCCTTATTATATCTTAGAAACGAAAAACTTTTTAAATTTGGTCAAACAAGGAAAAAAATCTTTAAATTACTGACAAGACTTAGTCCATAGATCTGAAAAAAAGTGAATCTGAGAAATCATTATGAAATGTCTGATATCAACTAGCACTCACCGAAATATCTTCTACATCCGTTATCACTGCACCAAGAAAGTGGGGCAATGGAGGTAAAGAGGTGAGTTTTAAGAAAGAACTAATAGATGAGCTCGCCTGTTAAAAGAGAATTAAGATTAAGAGAAATCAGACAGATAGGGGAAGGGCATATGCGGTTGCCTTAAAGAGCTAAGCAGTTCTGCGTGACTTTAATACACAAGGGTCATGAGTCCTGGCAGGGTTAAAACTGGAAGATGAAGGGTCTACTGCTTCATATGGAAGATCTGGGTCTACCCGTGAAAAGACGGTGCCCTGAGGGGAAGGCGCAGGACCAGATCTACATCTTGGGAAGATAACGCGCCTGTGTTGATGCGGCAGAACACGTGGACTAGAAGGGAGTGCAGAGGCAGAGAGCAAAGACCTCCCTCAAAGCAGGTAACCATCTGATCATGTTGATAAAGGTTATATGAAGCCAGAATGTAGAAGATAACTATGTCATTAAAGAACGCAAAGCTTGCTGATGATGGATGGTTGCTACCCAGGATTTCAAAGCAGTTACGTCTTCTACAGTGATTGAAGAATTTCAGACGAATACTTACTATCATGGTTTTCTCCAAAGATATGACAAATCCAATATCATAAAAGCATTAGGAATTTTAGTGGAATTGAAACTACCCTAAAAACAGAACCAAAATGTCAAAAATTCTTCTTTGAAATATGTTAAATATTTGGATTAACTTATTTGTACCACCTTAATTTTTAGATGGAATCTCAGAGGTCTGCCATCTTTAGCTATCACACATTTTAATGCTCTATCTCATTCAATTCCATGTCTTAAAAACTTCACATTCATCTAAAAATGTAAAATCAGTGTTTTTCCAAACAGCAGATACTTCCCCAACAACTCCTACAAAGTTTCCTGGGCAAGTAGCAATATGTAATGGGGACTAGTAAAAATTGTCGTTTTTATTTATTTTACTCTCTGTACTTTCCTGAAAGCCAAATGAATTGGTGCAGATGATTTGCACTTACTTGCAAGAAATTGGGACATACGCTTAGAATGTCTTGAGTTCATGCACAGGATGTAGTACGTTACAGCTTCATTTTATTTTTGGTTTGATTTCACATACCTTTGGGTGAATATTTTATCTCAACCATAAAACAGGATTAATAAAGCTCAGAATGTACACATGTTGTGATGTAATGTGTTCTTTCTTCTCCTCTACAGCAGTGGGGTCCTGTCTGATAAAATACCAAATGGTACTCTGTGACCCCGCCATCAACACACCTCAGTGACTCAGGCATTGGAGGGGATCTGATTCACTGGGAACGTGGGTGCCGTCCATTACTTTGTGACAGCCGCACGCCCACTGAGGCCCTGGTGAGCAGGCTGAATTAATTCATTTCCATAAATGAGCAAAGTTCCCAGCACTTGTGCAGAGAATCAGCCCTGACAGGGCTAAATTAATTGGAAGCTCCTGAAATTAGGAACTTCACTGGTCAGAGGGAACAAGCAGTTCATACAAATCAGTGATGCTAGCTTATTGTAAAACCATGGAGCTCCATTGATCTGTGTATGATTTTCTGACTTTTGATAGAGATAGGGGTAACAGAGACAATATTCTCCTTGATTAAAAAATCAACAGGGAAAAGATGCTACATTAATGTCTAAGAAACTTGGTCTGGCTAGTGGAAAAACAATAGGGAGTATTTGGGATGTATTACGGGCATGAGGGAGGTAGTCTCTCTCCACCTGTGGCAAACTGAAGCTATGCAGCAATTCTGGTGTTATTCAAACATTCAACTTTCTAGAAAACTCAAAAATCCAACATTTTAATGAAATCTCCTCTGCTTTAGCAGACGCTGCTAGCTAGTACTCTACAGATATGTTTTTTTTGGCCACACATCACTTTAAACTTGAATACTGTCAAAATATAAGACTAAGTAGATCATAACAAGACTGAACAATTAATCTTCCACGATACCATAATTTACCTGTGAATTACTGCAGTATGTATCAGCAAGAAATTTTATTTCTTAAAAAGCAAATTCCTTAGAAAATAAGTCAGTTGGTGCTAAATAGAGAGTGAATGGTTAAAAAATCCCCTAATTTTAATGGTATAATAGGATACAAAGATATACCACTCTATGCTACCATAAAACTACAGGCACATATTACACTAAACATTGGAAGGAAGGAAGGAAGGAAATAAGGAAAGGAGGGAGGGAAGGAGAAAACAAAATAAATCTGAGCTTCATTCACTGAGATTTTGGACTTAAGACTCTATCTTAAAAGGAAATTATATATATATATATATATTTTAAAGTATTACTGGGACTTCTCTGGTGGTCCAGTGGTAAACAATCTACCTTGCAATGCAGGGGACTCAGGTTCGATCCCTTGTCAGGGAACTAAGATCCCACATACGGCAGGGCAACTAAGCCCACGTGCCACAACTACTGAGCTCACGCACCTCAACTAGAGCCTGCCTGCCACAAACTACAGAGCCCACACGCCCCGCAGCCTGCACACCACAACTAGATAAAAGCCCACGATCCTCAACAAAGATGCCATGCGCCGCAATTAAGACCCGACATAGCCTTAAATAAATTAAAAAGTCTACAAACAATAAATGCTGGAGAGGGTGTGGAGAAAAGGGAACCCTCTTGCACTGTTGGTGGGAATGTAAATTGATACAGCCACTATGGAGAACAGTATGGAGGTTCCTTAAAAAACTCAAAATAGAACTACCACACAACCCAGCAATCCCACTACTGGGCATATACCCTGATAAAACCATAATTCAAAAAGAGTCATGTACCACAATGTCCATTGCAGCACTATTTACAATAGCCAGGACATGGAAGCAATCTAAGTGTCCATCGACAGAAGAATGGATAAAGAAGATGTGGCACATATATACAATGGAATATTACTCAGCCATAAAAAGAAATGAAATTGAGTTATTTGTAGTGAGGTGGATGGACCTAGAGTCTATCATACAGAGTGAAGTATGTCAGGAAGAGACAAACAAATACCGTATGCTAACACATATATATGGAATCTAAAATAAATAAATAAATAAATAAAAGGTTCTGAAGAACCTAGGGGCAGGACACGAATAAAGACACAGATGCAGAGAATGGACTTGAGGACACGGAGGGGGAAGGGGAAGCTGGGACGAAGTGAGAGAGTGGCATGGACATATATACACTACCAAATGTAAAATAGCTAGTGGGAAGCAGCTGCATCACACAGGGAGATCAGCTTGGTGCTTTGTGACCACCTAGAGGGGTTGGATAGGGAGGGTGGGAGGGAGACGCAAGAGGGAGGAGATATGGGGATATATGTATACGTACAGCTGATTCACTTTGTTATAAAGCAGAAATTAACACACCATTGTAAAGCAATTATACTCCAATAAAGATGTTAAAAAAAATAAATATGTCTTTAAAAAATATAAAAGTATTACCAATTAACAGATACAGCCAATCCTTCATTACTGGCAGATTCTGTATTTGCAAATTAGCCTACTCACTAAAATTTACTTGTACCCCCAAAATCAATACTTGTGGTGCTTTCCAAGTCATTCACGGATATGTGCAGAGAGGCAAAACATTTGAGTCACTGGATGCTCATGTTCTCAGCTAACGTCGACAAGGCAATGCTCTGCCTTCTTGTTTCAGCTCTCACACTGTATAAAAGTGTCCTTTTCATTTCCTGCCACATTTTTTGCATTTCTGTGCTTCTTGTGGAAGATTTTGCTGTTTAAATACCTCTCTCCCACGAGTAGCGCAAAAGTGCTTTCTTGTGTTACCAAGCACAAGAAAGCTGTGAGGTGCTTTATGGAGAAAATACACACATGTGTTGGATGAGCTTTGTCAGTGCTGTCAACTGTGAGCTCCATGTTAATGAATCCACAATACATACTAAATAAGGTGGTGTTAAACAGAAACACAAATGAAGCACGGTTATATATCCATTGACGAAAATGTTGTGACCAAAACCTCGCAGGAACCCAATCCTGTATTTCCCGAGATCAACAGTTCAGTATTTGTTAAGTCAGGGTTCACGGCAACTTTATAGAATGTAACTGCTGTGAATGGTGAGAACTGACTGTATTTACACTGCATTCATTTCTTTAAACAGGAAAATAAAGGATTATTTCAAACTACCACATATGTGAAAGTGAAAATATAATCAAGAAATATTTAAATTATCCTATGGAAAATGATCAAGGAACTGCAGCTCTCTTCATAGGTAAGAGGGGGGCTACATGGTATCATTCCACAAATGGACTGCTTTGTTTTCTTCTCACCGCTTGGACGTGCATTTATTTCAGTACACGTGACTTCCTTGCAGTTTACAAGGACCAGTCTCTCATTCTTCACATGCTAATTGCAACTAAACTCTGTGGTTTCCATGTCTAATTATTAAAATTCACTAGGCACTTTATAACTAGTAAATCCAGTGTTAGCAGTACATTAATGTTGAAGGGGTTCAGAACATGCCACCCCAAAATATGTCTCTTTGATATATTGATGATTTTGAGCTGAAGGCACTTGAGAAACAGCAGATGCAGGAAGGGCTCTCTGATTGACCTCTTTCTACCTAAAAGCAGGTCCTAAAATTTCCCATGAAATGGGCACTCTCCCGGCACCAGGAAGACAATAACAATATTCTTATCAACAGAGTCTGGGAGCCAAAGCCTAAACAGGCGTTGGAACCTTAACAAGTCAACCTACAAAAGCCTCTTCTCTTCAATTACTTTCCCCAAATATTTCCTAATCACTGTCTCAATTAACTTCCCCCAGCCCAAGCCCTTTGTCTTATTACATCCTTATAATTTAGCATTCTTTGTTTAAAAAGGTATATAAGCTTTGGGGCCTAATGGCTTCCTTGGGTCTTCATTTTTCTTCTGAAGACACCCATGTACATATAAAAACGTTACATAAAATTTGTATGCTTTTCTCCTCTTCATCTGTCCCATGTCAGTTTAATTTTTAGGGTAACCACAGAACCTAAGACGGTGAAAGGAAGTTCTTTTCCCAATACATTGTGTAGAATCTCAGATTCCTGGGGAATCACAGAATCTAAACCACACCCACCATTTACATTTCTAACGAGGTAAGGCCCAGAATTTTCCTTGTTTATTTAACCATTTGATTATTACTCACTTTTTCTGACCTTACAAGAAATAATCTTCTTGAAATTTGCAGCATAAAAATACAGATTTTACTGAGTCTATCAGAAAAGGAAAATTAGTCCGTCTCCCCTCTAAACCCTAATTTACTTGAGTATAATTATATTGTATAATTTATATAATGATTAATATCATATACGGTTGTATAATTTGTATAATTTATACTTTGAATTTGTTTTCCTAACATAAATCAAGGGTTTCCCTGGCATTTTTTCTTGAATAAAAGTTGAGCTATTGGAAAATTAGAAACATATTGGTAAAGCTGCAGAATTTTATAGCCTCAAAGAGGGGGATCATTTTTGAATTCAGAAAATAAAAGGGCAACTGTTACAAATTCACATGAATCTTAGGAAAGATTTTTTTGTTATTTTGGTTTGGTTTGCTTTGATTTCAGTTTTGAAGGGTTAATAAGAAAGGAATTGAATTTGGAAATAGGACACATTGTGATACACTGCCTACATATCCTATTTTCAACTTTCTGCACTTGACATTTTTTACAGTTTAGGTCAATCCTAACAATTTATGCACTTTCCAAGGCATGACAGATATAAGGCTGTTACAAGTGCTATTTATAGTAGGTCGGTTAAGTCCTTAAAATGTCAATGGCTGAGTTTCTCTTAATGTAGACCTAGAAGCAAAGCACAGGTTTTCATTCCAGGGGGATAAAGGGTGTGCTGTGACAGGAAATTTACTGGGAAATTAAAGTGATGCCAGCTTTCTCATGACCCAAGAGGTATGGCGTGGAAGCAATACCATTACGACCATCCCACCAGGCTTCAGGTGACCACTGGACCGGAACCCAGAGACCTCAGACCGAACCCTGGCCTATTTGCTCTTGGGGACGTCAATTTACTCTCTGGGACTGTAAAATGAAGGCAGGAAACAGGTAATCTCTTAGATTCCCTTCAGCTCCAAAATTAAGCATCTCTTATTCTGGGTGACTTGGTCAAGCTTACATTCATTTTTAATTTTGGATTTTAAATCAGATTCTAGAATGGCAGAATTCTGAACTTTAGAGCATATTCACATTTCCTGATTACTTTAGCACTTTATCAATTGGGGATTCTCAAAGAGAATTGTAAAACATAAAATCCACAGACACTGAAACATTTTATAGATGACTACTGTGGACTGCTAAATTTTATTTACAAAGTGTCAAAATTTGCAAATTAGAGTAAAACTGTGACATTCTAACTACTATATATAATTAGTTATATTATTAATTTAAAAATGATAAACATTTATTGTATGGAGGTTTCTAGAAGTGGAATCTAACAAAATGATTTGAGATGATAGAGTAATAGTTAACTTATATTCTTAGTGCCTTGATAATGTTCAAAGAGAAACATAATTACTAAGACTGAATTATTTTAGTTCTAGAATATGGGAACAAAATTACTTATCTGAGTAATTTAAGGGAAACACTCATTGCTACAAATACCTGGGGCCAGTAAGGATGAATGCATGACCCTGAGCAAGTATAAAAGAACTGGCCACATTCAGCTATAATATTTCATGTTTCCTACTCTTTTTGCTAGAATTTAGTCTAGTGCAATGGCACAACTCTTGTAAATATTAAAGAATTGTAACATATATATGTATATTTTCATATCTTACTAAATCAAGATCACCTTGAAGGGAGGGACTTTGTGTCTTTAGTGCCACTAACCCTGGTTCACAGTAGCTGGAGCAGTTGACATAGATTTAGTTAAGACTGCCAGGGTTCTAATTCCTGCTCTGCTGCCTTAAGCTATGTGACCTTCAGTAAGTTACAAGACATCTCAAAGCCTCAATTTCCTTGACTGTCGAAAGGTGAAGGTAACAACATAGCAGTTCTTTGCAGAATTGTGAAGATTGAATGAGTTAATGCATGTAAAGCGCTTAAAACAGGATCTGGTACATTGTAAACTGCTAATAAACATTAGCTTTTATTAAAGTTACCAAATACTAAGTTCTTGTTTAATTGATTTAAACCAATGACTATTCTGACGACAGAATATCGGCGACATTGACTCAGGCCTGGAAAGAGAACAGGGTCATGTTATTACAATACAATTCATGGACTTAGGACAAACTGTGGCTCCCTGCTTGGTGACGGTAGGACCCACCCTACTTCCTGTTCCATATTTCTGCTGCTTTCACTGACATAGCTTATTTTGCTCCCCAGTGAGGAAAGCAGCAAAATATAGAGAAATAAAGGGAAAGGGAAATATTCTGTCCCTTCCTTTCACTGCTCCACATAACAAGCATTTTGGAGGTCTTTCGGTACAGCCCTCTCACTATGACCTAAGAAACCTGGGGTGCAGGATGAGGGCCGGTGCCCTGTCTGAACAATATCAGATAAAGATTTTCAAACTGAGGCTTTACCTCAACTCCATCATCTGTGACTATCCACAGCAGTGCAATGTAAGTCATAATTTCTATATAGCTCATAATTTTGCTATCCAGAAAGCAACTAATATTTATTGAATATAGGAATTCACTGTTACAACATCTGGTTGAAGGAATGCACTAAATGTAACCTATTTTCTTTTTTTTTACACATTTAAAGTCACCAAATTTAGTTAACTCCAACCCAAAGTCTAGAATTAAAACAAAGACTAGCTTCCAATTTTGTATCTTATGACTAAATTCAATGAAATTCTGAAGAGCTCAAGATGGAAAAAAAAATGTTAACTGCTAAATCAGAATGCTGAATAGACAATAAATCATCCCAAAATTCAGGCACTGGACTTTGGGAGCAACTGTAGACTTGGGGTTTGCTTTCTGCATCTAATTTGTTCCTGGTTTTATGTTTATCTGAGTTTAGTATTTAGAGCTTATTATCACTGGTAGATTTGTTTATTGATTTGGTTGTTCTCTTCCTTTATATATATATATATATTCCTTTTTCTCTTTTTGTGAGTGTGTATGTGTATTCTTCTTTGTGTGATTTTGTCCGTATAGCTTTGCTTTTGCCATTTGTCCTATGGTTCTGACTGTCCTTTTTTTTTTTTAAGTATAGTTTTTAGCACTTGTTATCATAGGTGGATTTGTTTTTTGATTTGGTTGCTCTCTTCTTTCCTTCTCTTTTTAAATTTATTATGTTTCATTTTTTATTTTTAATAAATTTTTTCTATTTTAATAACTTTAATTTATTTCTTTTTTTTAAAATCCCCTTTCTTCTGAGCCATGTGGCTGACAGGGTCTTGGTACTCTGGCCGGGTTTCAGGCCTGAGCCTCTGAAATGGGAGAGCTGAGTTCAGGACATTGGTCCACCAGAGACCTCCCGGTCCCATGTAATATCAAATGGCAAAAGCGCTCCCAGAGATCTCCATCTCAACACTAAGACCCAGCTCCACTCAACGACCAGCAAGCTACAGTGCTGGACACACTAGGCCAAACAACTAGCAAGACAGGAACACAACCCCACCCATTAGCAGAGAGGTTGCCTAAAATCATAATAAGTTCACAGATACCCCAAAACACACCACTGGACGTGGTCCTGCCGACCAGAAAGACAAATCCAGCCTCATCCACCAGAACACAGGCACCAGTCCCCTCCACCAGGAAGGCTACACAACCCACTGAACCAACCTTACCCACTGGGAGCAGACATCAAAAACAATGGGAACTACGAACCTGCAGCCTGCAAAAAGGAGACCCCAAACACGGTAAGTTAAGCAAAATGAGAAGAGAGAGAAATACACAGGCAGATGAAGGAGCAAGGTAAAACCCCACCAGAACAAACAAATGAAAAGGAAATAGGCAGTCTACCTGAAAAAGAATTCAGAGTAATGATAGTACAGATGATCCAAAATCTTGGAAATAGAATGGAGAAAATACAAGAAACGTTTAACAAGGACCAAGAAGAACTAAAGAGCAAACAAACAATGATGAACAACACAATAAATGAAATTAAAAATTCTCTAGAAGGAATCAATAGCAGAATAACTGAGGGAGAAGAACGGATAAGTGACCTGGAAGATAAAATAGTGGAAATAACTACTGCAGAGGAGGATAAAGAAAAAAGAATGAAGAGAATTGAGGACAGTTTCAGAGACCACTGGGACAACATTAAACACACCAACATTCAAATTCTAGGGGTCCAGGAGAAGAAGAGAAAATAAACAGGACTGAGAAAATATTTGAACAGATTATAGTTGAAAAATTCCCTAATATGAGTAAGGAAATAGTCAAGCAAGTCCAAGAAACACAGAGAGTCCCATACAGGATAAATCCAAGGAGAAACACACCAAGACACATATTAATCAAACTATCAAAAATTAAATACAAAAAAAATATTAAAAGCAGCAAGGGAAAAGCAACAAATAACATTCAAGGGAATCCCCATAAGGTTAACAGCTGATTGTTCAGCTTTATCAGTTCAGAAACTCTGCAAGCCAGAAGGAAGTGGCAGACATATTTAAAGTGATGAAAGGGAAAAAGCTATAACCAAGATTACTCTATCCAGCAAGGATCTCATTCAGATTCGACAGAGAAATTAAAACCTTTATGGAGAAGCAAAAGCTAAGAAAATTCAGCATGACAAAAGCAGCTCTACAACAAATGCTAAAGGAACTTCTCTAGGGAGGAAACACACGAGAAGGAAAAGTCTTACAATAACAAACCCCAAACAATTAAGAAAATGGTAATAGGAACAAGCATAGCAATAATTACCTTAAATGTAAATGGATTAAATGCTCCCACCAAAGACATAGACTAGCTGAATGGATACAAAAACAAGACCCGTATATATGCTGTCTACAAGAGACCCACTTCAGACCTAGGAACACATACAGACTGACAGTGAAGGGATGGAAAAATATATTCATTCCAAACAGAAATCAAAAGAAAGCTGGAGTAGCAATTCTCATATCAGACAAAATAGACTTTAAAATAAAGACTATTACAAGAGACAAAGAAGGACACTACATAATGATCAAGGGATCAATCCAAGAAGAAGATATAACAATTGTAAATATTTATGCACCCAACATAGGAGCACCTCAATACATAAGGCAAATGCTAACAGCCATAAAAGGGGAAATAGACAGTAACACAATCATAGTAGGGGAATTTAACACCCCACTTTCACCAATGGACAGATCAACCAAAATGAAAATAAATAAGGAAACACAAGCTTTAAATGATACATTAAACAAGATGGACTTAATTGATATCTATAGTA